>NW_027202928.1:0-129885 GCF_024711535.1 Dipodomys merriami | reverse complement strand
CACACTAACCCTAACCCTCACCCTAACCCTAACCTCTCACCCTAACCCTCATCCTAACCCTAAAACTCATCCTAAGCCTCAGCCTAAACCTAAACCTAAACCTAACCCTCACCCTAACCCTAAACCTCACCCTCACCCTCACCCTCACACTAACCCTAACCCTAACCCTAAACCAAATCCTAACAATCATCCTCACCCTAACCCTCACCCTAATCCTCAACCTTACCCTAGCCCTCACCCTAACCCTAAACCTAACCTGCACCCTCACCTAACACTCACCCTCACCCTAACCGTCAACCTCACCCTAAAGAAAACCCTAACCCTAACCCTCACCCAAACCCTAACCCTCACCCTAACCCTCAATCTCACCCTAATCCTCACCCTATACCTAACACTTATCTAAACGAAACCCACAACCTCACCCTCACACTCACCCTAACCCTCCACATTAACTTAGCCCTCAACCTAACCCTCAACCTAACCCTCACCTTCACCCTCACCTTCACCCCCACCCTAACCCTAACCTTAACCCTAATCCTAACCCTAATCCTCCCCCTCCCCCTAACCCTCACACTAACCCTTACCCTCACCCTCACCCTAACCCAAACTATAACCCTAACCCTCACACTAAACCTAACCCTCTCCCTAACCCAAACCCTTACACTCAGCCTCACCATAGCCTTCACAGGTGAGGGTTAGGGTATAGGTGAGGGTTAGGTTTAGGTTTAGGGTGAGGATTAAGGTACCGGTGAGGGTTAGGGTGAAGGTGAGTTTAAGGGTTAGGATTAGGGTGAGGGTTAGGATTAGGATTAGGGTTAGGTTTAGGGTGATCATTAGGTTTAGGGTTAGGTTTATTGTTAGGGTTAGGGTGAGGTTGAGGATGAGGTTGAGGGTGAGGGTGAGGGTTAAGATTAGGGTTAGGTTTAGTGTGAGGGTGAGGGTGAGGGTTAGGATTAGGATTAGGTTAGGGTTAGGGTTAGACTGAGGGTGAGGGTGAGGGTGAGGATGAGGGGTATGGTTAGGTTTAGTGTTAGGGTTAGGATGAGTGTTAGGGTGAGGGTAAGGTTTAGGGTGAGGGTTAGGGTTAGGGAGAGGGTTAGGGTTAGGGTTATAGTCAGGATTAGGGTTAGGGTGGAGGTTAGGGTTAGGGGGAGTGTTAGGGTTAGGGTTAGGGTTAGGTTGAGAATAAGGGTGGGGGTTAGGGTTAGGATTAGTGTTCGGGTTAGGGTTAGGCTGGATGTGATGGTGAGGGTGAGGGTTAGGGTGAGGTTTACGGTTAGGATTAGGGTGACGGTTAGGGTGTCGGTAAGGTTTAGGGTGAGGGTTAGGGTTAAGGTGAGGTTTAGGGTGAGGTTGAGGGTTAGGGTTAGGGTTATGGTGAGGGCTGGGTTGCGAGTGAGAGTTAGGGTTAGGGTTAGGGATAGGATGAGGTTTATGGTTAGGGTGAGGTTTAGGTTTAGTGTGAGGGTTAGGGTGAGTGGTTGGGTGAGGGTAAGCGTTATTGTGAGGGTTAGGGTGAGGTTTAGGTTTAGGTTTAGTGTCAGGATTAGGGTTAGGGTGGACGTTAGGGTTAGGGTGAGGGTTAGGGTGAGGTGTAGGTTTATGTTTAGAGTGCAGGTGAGGTTTAGGGTTAGGATTAGAGTTAGGGTTAGGCTGAGGGTGAGGGTGAGGGTGAGGGTTAGTTTAAGGGTGAGGGTTAGGTTTAGGGCTAGGGTGTGGATTAGGGTTAGGTTGATGTTTAGGGTGAGGGTGAGGGTTAGGTGGAGGGTGAGGATGATGGTTCGGTTGAGTGTTTGTGTTAGGTTTAGGGTAAGGGTGAGGGTTATGGTGAGGGTTAGGATTAAGTTTAGGGTTAAGGTTAGGGTGAGGTTGAGGGAGAGGGTTAGATAAAGGATTAGGGATAGGGTTAGGTTTAAGCTTAGGGTTAAGTGAGGGTGAGTGTTAGGGTGAGGTTAGGGTTAGTGTTAGGGTTACGGTTATTGTTAGGTTTAGGGTTAGGGTGAGATTGAGGATGAGGGTGAGGGTGAGGTTTAAGTTTAGGGTTAGGTTTAGGGGAAGGGGGAGGGGGAGGGTTAGGGTTACGATTAGGGTTTGTGTTAGGCTGAGGGTGAGGGTCAGGGTGAAGGTGAGGATGAGGGGTACGGTTAGGTTTAGGTTTAGGCTTAGGATGTGTGTTAGAGTTAGTTTGAGGGCTAGGTTTAGGGTTACGGTGAGGGTAAGAGTTAGGCTGAGGGTTAGGGTGAGGGTTAGGGTTAGGGTTAGGGTTAGGGTTATGGTGAGGGTGAAGTTTAGGTTTAGTGTTAGCGTTACGGTGAGGGTTAGGTTGTGGGTTAGGGTTTGGGTTAGGGTTAGGGTGAGGGTGGCGGTTAGGGTGACAATAAGTTTTAGGGTGAGCTTTAGGGTTAGGGTGAGTTTTAGGGTGAGTTTGAGGGTTAGGGTTAGGGTGAGGGTTAGGGTAAGGGTAAGGGTAAGGTTGACGGTGAGGATTAGAGTGAGGGTGAGGGTTACTGTAAGGGTGAGTATTGGGTGAGGGTTAGGGTTAGGATTAGGCTGAGGGTGAGGTTTAGGGTTAGGGTGAGGTCTAGAGTGAGGGGTAGGGACAGAGTTAGAGTGTGGGTTAGGTTTAGGTGATAGTTAGGGTTAGGGTTAGGGTTATGGTGAGGGCTAGGGTGAGAGTGAGAGTTAGGGTTAGGGTTAGGGTTAGGGTGAGGGTTAGGATTAGGGTGAGGGTAAGGTATAGTGTGAGGGTTAGTGTTAGGGTGAGGGTAAGGGTTAGGGTGTGGGTTAGGGTTATGGTGAGGGTTAGGGTTAGGTTTACGGTTAGTGTCAGGATTAGTGTTACGGTGGAGGTTAGGGTTAGGGTGAGGGTTAGGGTTAGTGGTAGGGTTAGGTTTAGAGTGAGGGTGAGGTTTAGGGTTAGGATTAGAATTACGGTTAGCCTGAGGGTGAGGGTGAGGTTGAGGGTTAGGATTAGGTTGGAGGTTAGGGTTACAGTGTGGTCTAGGGTTTGTTTTAGAGTATTGGTGAGGGTGAAGTTGAAGGTGAGGTTTAGGGTTAGAGTTAGGGATATTGTGAGGGCTAGGGTGAGGGTGAGGTTTAAGGTGAGGGTGAGGGTGAGGATGAGGTTTACGGTTAGGTAAGGGTTATGGTTAGGGTGAGGATTAGGTGAGGGTGCGGGTTAGGGTGAGGGTTACATTTACGGTGAGGGTTAGGGTTAGGGTGAGGGTTAGAGTGAGGGTAAGGTTTCGGGTGAGGTTTAGGGTTAGGGTGAAGATTAGGGTTATGGTTAGGATGAAAGCTATGTTGAGGGTGAGTGTTAGGGTGAGGGTTACTGTGAGGGTGAGAGTTTGTGTTAGGTAAGGAATAATGTTAGGGTGAGGGTTAGGGTTAGGGTGAGGGTTAGCTTGAGAGGTATTGTTAGGGTTAGGGTGAGGGTTAGGGCTAATGTGAGGGTTAGTGTTGAGTAAGGATTAGGGTGAGTGTTATGGTGAGGTTTACAGTTAGGGTAAGGGTTAGGGTTAGGGATAGACTGAGGTTGAGCGTCAGGATGCTGGTGAGGGTTAGGTTTAGGGTGAGCTTTAGGGTTAGGGTTAGGATGAGGGTGAGGGTTTGGGTTAGTGTTAGGGTTAGGATGATGGTTTGGGTGAGGGGTTCGGTTAGGATTAGGGTGAGGGTTAGGTTTAGGGTGAGAGTAAGGGTTAGAGTGAGGGTTAGGATGAGGGTTAGGTTTAGGGATAGTTTTAGGCTTAGGGTGAGGGTTAGGGGGAGCGTTAGGGTTAGGGATAGGGTGTGGATTAGGGTGAGGCTAAGGGTTAGATTGAGGATGTGGGTTAGGGTTAGAGTGAGGTTTATGGTTACGGTTAGGGTGAGGGTGAGAGTTAGGGTGAGGGTAAGGGTTAGGGTGAGGGTTAGGATGAGTGTAAGGGTTAGAATTAGCATTAGGGTTAGGGTGAGGGTTAGGTTGAGTGTTATGGTTAGGGTGAGGGTGAGGGTTAGGGTTAGGGTGAGGGTTAAGTTTAGGGTGAGATTTAGTGTTAGGGTTAGGGTTATGGTGAGGGTGAGGGTGATGGTGAGGGTTAGGCTTAGGGTGATTTTTAGGGTTAGGTTTAGGTTGAGGGTTAGGGTGAGGGGTAGGGTTAGGGTGAGGGTTAGGTGAGAGTGAGGGTGATGGTGAGGCTTAGGCTCAGGGTGAGGTTTAGGATTAGGTTTAGGTTGAGAGTTAGGGTCAGGGGTAGCGTTAGGGTTGGGTTAGTGTGAGGGCTAGGGTGAGTTTGAGGGTTAGAGTTAGGGTTAGGGTTAGGGTGAAGGTTAGGGTTAGGTTTAGGATGAGGGTTAGGGTGAGGGTTAGTGTTAGGTGAGGGTTAGGGTTAGGCTTAGGGTGCAGGTTAGGGTTAGGTTTAGGGTTAGGGTTCGGGTGAGAGGTAGGTTTAGCGTTAGGCTTAGTGTGAGGGCTAGGGTGAGGGTGAGGGTTAGGGTTAGGGATAGGCTGAGGATTAGGGTTAGGTTTCAGGTAAGTGTTAGGGTGAGGTTTAGGGTTAGGTTGAAGTTTAGAGTTGGGGTTAAGGTTAGTGTGAGTGTGAGATTTAGGGTTAGAGTTAGGTTTAGGGTGAGGTTTAGGGATAGGGTTAGTGTTAGGGTTGGGGTTAGGGTGAGGTTTAAGGTGGGGGTGAGGATTAGGGTTAGGGTTAGGATTAGGATTAGGGTTAAGATGAGGGTGAGTGTGAGAGTTCGGGTTAGGCTTAGGGTTAGGATTAGAGTTAGGGTGAGGGTGAGGGTTGGGTTTAGGGTGACGGTTGGGGTTAGGGTTAGAGTGAGGGTTAGGGTGAGGGTTAAGATTAGGGTTAGGGGTAGGGTATGGGCTAGGGTGAGGGTGAGGGCTAGGGTTAGGGGTAGGCTTAGGCTTAGGTTTACGCTGAGGCTGAGAGTGAGGGTGAGGGTTAGGGCTAGGGTGATGGTTTGGGTTACGTTTAGGGTGAGGGTTGAGTATTAGGGTTAGGGTGAGGGTTAGGGTGAGGGTGACAGTAAGGGTAAAGGGGAGTGTTAGGTTGAGGGTGAGGGTTATGGTAAGGGTGAGGGTTAGGGTTAGGGTGAGGGTTAGGGTGAGGGTTAGGGTTAGGGTTATGGTGAGGGTGACGTTTAGGGTTAGGGTGATGTTTAGGCTTAGTGTGAGGGTTAGTGTTAGGGTGAGGGTAAGTGTTAGGGTGAGGGTTAGGATTAGGTTGAGGATTATGTTTAGGGTAAGGGTTTGGGTTAGGGTTATTGTTAGGGTTAGGGTTAGGGTTACTGTTACAGTGAGGGTGAGGGAGAAGTTTAGGGTTAGATTTAGGGTTAGTGTTAGGGTTATGGTTAGGGTGAGGGTTAGTGTGAGGGTTAGGGTTAGGGTTATGTTTAGGCTTAGGCTTAGGCTTAGGGTTAGGCCAAGCATGAGGTTGATGGTTAGGGTTAGTGTTAGGCTGAGGGTTAGGGTTAGGGTGAGGGTTAGAATGTGATTTAGGTTGAGGGTTAGGGTTGGGATTCGGTTAAGATTGGGATTAGGGTTAGGGTTAGGGTTAGGGTTACGGTGAGGGTTAGGGTTAGGGTTTGGGTTAGGGAGAGAGTGAGGGTGTGGATTAGGTTTAGAGTTAGTGTTAGGGTTAGGGTTATGGTGAGGGTTAGGGTTAGGGTTAGATTTAGGGTTAGCGTTAGTGTCATGGTTAGGGTTAAGTATGAGGTGAGGGTGAGGGTGAGGGTGAGCATTATGGTTAGGGTTAGGGTTACAGTTAGGGTTAGTGTTAGGGTTAGGGTTAGGGTAATGTTTAGGGTAAGGGTGAGGGTTAGGGTTAGGGTTAGGATTAAGATTAGGGTTAAGGTGAGGGTGAGAGTGAGGGTTAGTGTTAGGGTTAGGGTTAGGATTAGAGTTAGGGTGAGGGTTAGGGTGAGGTTTAAGGTGATAGTTGGGGTTAGGGTTAGAGTGAGGGTTAGGGTGAAGGTTAGGCTGAGGCTTAAGGTTAGGGTATGTGCTAGGGTGAGGGTGAGGGTTACGGTGATTGTTAGTTTGAGGGTTAGGGTTAGGGTTAATATTACAGTTAGGGTGAGGGTGAGGGTGAATGTGATTGTTAGGGTTAGTCTTAGGCTTAGGACCAGAGTGAGGGTGAGGGTGAGGCTTAGGGTTAGGGTGAGGGGTAGGGTTTTAGGGTTAGGGTGAGGTTAGGATGTGATTTATAGTTAGGATTAGGGTTACGGTGAGGGCTAGAGTGAGGGTGAGGGTTAGGGTTAGCTTTAGGGTGAGGTTTAGGGTTAGGGTTATGGTTAGGGTTAAGTTGAGGGTGAGGGTTAGGTTTAGTGTGAGCGTTAGTTTTAGGGTTAGGGTGAGGGTGAGGGTAAGGATTAGGGTTAGGGTTAGGGTTATTGTTATTGTTATGGTTAGGGTTAGGTTTCAGTTGAGGGTGAGGCTGAGGGTGAGGGTTAGGCTTAGGGTTAGGGTGAGGATTAGGTTTTGGGTTAGGGTTAGGGTTAGGGTAAGGATTTGGGTTAGGGTTAGGGTTACGGTGAGGGTAAGTGTTAGGGTTAGATTTAGGGTTAGTGTTATTGTTAGGGTTAGGGTTAGAATTACGGTGTGGCTGAGGGTTAGGGTTAGGGTTAGGGCAAGTTTTAGGGATAGGGTTAGGTTTAGGGTGGGGATGAGGATTAGTTTTAGAGTGATGGATAGGGTTATGGTTAAGTTGAGGGTTAGGATGAGGGTTAGGGTTTGGATTAGGGTTAGGCTTAGGTTTAGGCTGAGGCTGAGGCTGAAGGTGAGGGTTACGGTTAGGGTGATAGTTAGGGTTATGGTTAGGGTGAGGGTTAGGATGAGGATTAGTGTTAGGGTGAGAGTTAGGGTGAGGGTGACAGTAAGGGTAAAGTTGAGTGTTAGGCTGAGGGTGAGGGTTACTGTAAGGGTAAGGGTTAGGGTTAAGGTGAGGGTTAGGGTAGGGTTAGGGTTAGGGTTAGGGTGAAGGTGAGGGTTAGATTGAGGATTAGTGCTAGGGTTAGTGTGAGGATTAGGGTTAGGATGAGGGTTAGGGTTAGGGTGAGGTTTAGGGGTAAGATTAGGGTTAGGTTGAGGGTGAGAGTTAGGATGAGGGTGTGGGTTAGGGTGAGGGAGACTTTTAGCTTTAGGATTAGGGTAAGGGTTAGGATTAGTGTGAGGGTTAGGGTGAGGGTGAGGTTAAGGGTTAGGTTGAGGTTTAGGGTCAGGTTTAGTGTTAGGGTTAGGGTTAGAGTGAGGGTTAGGGTGAGGGTTAGGGTGAGGTTTATGGTGAGGGTGAGGGTGAGGGTTAGTGTGAGGATTAGGTTTAGGTATTGTGTTAGGGTTAGGGTGAGGGTAAGGGTTAGGGTTAGGTTGAGGGTGAGGTTTAGGGTGAGGGTGAGGGTTAGGGATAGGGTTAGGCTTAGGGTGAGTGTAAGGGTTAGGGTTAGGGTGAGGGTTAGGGTTAGGATTAGGGTGAGGGTTAAGGTGAGTGTAGGGTTATGGTGAGGGTGAGGGCTAAGTTTAGTGTGAGGTTCAGAGCTAGGGTTAGCTTTAGGGATAGGATTAGGGTTAGGGAGAAGGTGAGGGTTAGGGTGAGGGTGAGCATTAGGGTTAGAGTGAGGGTTAGGGTGAGGGTTAGGGTGAGGTTTATGGTGAGGGTGAGGGTGAGGGTTAGTGTGAGGATTAGGTTTAGGTACAGTGTTAGGGTTAGGGTGAGGGTAAGGGTTAGGTTTAGGTTGAGGGTGAGGTTTAGGGTGAGGGTGAGGGTTAGGGATAGGGTTAGGCTTAGGGTGAGTGTAAGGGTTAGGGTTAGGGTGAGGGTTAGGGTTAGGGTTAGGGTGAGGGTTAAGGTGAGTGTAGGGTTATGGTGAGGGTGAGGGCTAAGTTTAGTGTGAGGTTCAGAGCTAGGGTTAGCTTTAGGGATAGGATTAGGGTTAGGGAGAGGGTGAGGGTTAGGGTGAGGGTGAGCGTTAGGGTTAGTGTGAGGTTTAGGTTTAAGGATAGGGTTAGGGTTAGGGTGAGGGTAAGGATTGGGGTTAGGGTGAGGGTGAGGTTTTGGGTGAGGGTGAGGGTTAGGTTTAGGGTTAGGTTGAAGGTTAGTTTGAGGGTTAGGGTTAGGGTTAGGGTGAGGGTTATCGTTAGGGTTAGGGTGACGGATAGGCTGAGTGTGAGGGTTAGGGTTGGGGTTAGGTTTTCGTTGAGGTTAAGGGTTAGTGTGAGGTTTAGGGTGAGTGTGACGGTTAGGGTTAGCATTACAGTAAGGGTGAAGGTTAGGGTGAGGTTTAGGTTTAGGGTTAGCTTTAGGGTGAGTGTGAGGGGGAGGGTTAGGGTTAGTGATAGGGTAAGTGTGAGGGTTATGGTTAGTGTGAATATTAGGGTTAGGGATAGGGTGAGTGTTAGAGTTAGGCTGAGGGTTGGGGTTAGGGTGAGGGTGACATTTAGGGATAGGGTTAGGGTGAGGGTTAGGTTTAGTGTGAGGGTTAGGGTGAAGGTGAGTTTAAGGGTTTGGGTAAGGGTTAGTTTGAGTGTTAGTGTTAGGGTTAGGCTTAGGGTAAGGGTTAGGGTGAGGGTTAGGTTGAGGGTTAGGGTTAGGGACAGGGTTTGGGTGAGGGTTATGGTGAGGGTTAGGGTTATGGTTAGGGTGAATTTTATGGTGAGGGTGAGGGTGAGGGTTAGGGTGAGTGTTAGTATTAGGGTGAGGGTTAAAGTTAGGATTAGGGTTAGGGTTAGGGCTCTGGTAAGGGTGAGGTTTAGGCTTAGGGTTAGGTTTACACTTAGGGTTAAGGTGAGGGGTAGGGTTAGGGTTAGGTTGAGGGATAGGTTTAGTGTGAGGGTTAGGGTGAGGGTTACAGTTAGGGTTATGCTTCGGGTTAGGGTTAGGGTTAGAGTTAGGGTTAGGGTTAGGGTTAGGGTTAGGTTTATTGTTAGAGTTAGGGTGAGGGTGAGTGTGAGGGTGAGGTTGAGTGTGAGGTTGAGGGTGAGGGCTAGGATTAGGGTTAGGGTTAGAGTTAGGCTGAGGTTGAGGGTGATGGTGATGTTGAGTTTTAGGGTTAGGGTTCGGGTGAGGGTTAGGGTTAGTGTGAGGTTTAGGGTGAGTATGAGGTTAAGAGTTAGATTGAGGGTTAAGGTGAGGGTTAGGGTTAGGTTAGGGTGAGGGTGAAGATGAGGGTTAGGGTTAGGGTTAGGGTTAGGTTCTTTGTTAGGTTTAGTTTGATGGTTAGGGTTTGGGTTAAGATTAGAGTTAGCGTTAGAGTTAGGCTGAGGGTGAGGGTGAGGGTGAGGGTTAGGGTTAGTTTTAGTGTGAGAGTTATGGTGAGTGTTAGGGTTAGGATTAGGGTTAGGGTTAGCCTGAGGGTGATGTTGAGGGAGGGTGGGTATTAAGGTTAGGGTTAGGGTTAGGGTGAGTTTTAGGGTTAGTGTGAGGGTTAGTGTGAGGGTTAGGATTAGGGTTAGGGTTACGGTGATGGTTGGCGTTAGGTTTAGTGTGAGGGTTAGCGTGAGGTGTAGGTTTAGGGTTAGGGTGAGTGTTAGGTTTATTGTGAAGGATAGGGTTAGGGTGCGGGTAAGGGTTAGGTTGAGGTTTATGTTGAGGATGAGGTTTAGGGTTAGGATTACTGTTAGGCTTAGTTTTAGGCTGAGGATTTGGGTGAGGGTGAATTTGTGTTTTAGGGTTAGTCTTAGGGTTAGGGTGAGAGCTCGGTTGAGGGTTAGGGTTAGGGTGAGCTTTACGGTTAGGTGAGGGATAGGGTTAGGGTTAGGGTTAGGGTGAAGGTTAGGGTGAGGTTTAGGTTTAGGTTTAGGGTTTGGTTGATGGCCAGGTTGAGGGTGAGGGTTAGGGTTAGGGTGAGGGTGAGGGTTAGGTTTAGGTTTAAGTTGAGGGTAAGGGTGAGGGGTAGTGTTAGGGTTAGGATTAGAATTAGGGTTAGGGTTAGGCTGAGAATGAGGGTGAGGGTGAGGGTGAGGGTTAAGTTTAGGTTTAGGGTTACAGTGAGGGCTAGAGTTATAGTGAAGGTTAGGGTGAGGATGAGATTGAGGGTGAGGGTGTTGCTTAGGTAAGGATTAGGGTTAATGTGGAGATTAGGGGGAGGGAAATGGTTAAAGTGAGGGTTAGGGTTAGTGTTAGAGTGAGGATTAGGGTGAGGGTGAGGGTGAGGTTTATGGTGAGGGTTACGGTTCAGGTGATGGTTAGGGTTAGGGTTAGGGGGAGGGCTATGTTTAATGTGAGGGTTAGGATTGTGTTAGGGTGGTATAAGGGCTAGGGTGAGGGTTAGGGTGAGGGTGAGGGTTAGGGTGAGGGTGAGAGTTAGGTTTAGTGTGAGGGTTAGTGTTAGGGATAGGTTTAGGTTTCGGTGAGGGTGAGGGTTAGGGTGAGGGTGAGGGTTAGGGATAGTGTTAGGGTTTAGGGTTAGGGTTAGATTGAGGGCTAGGGTTAGGTTTAGCATTTGGGTGAGGGTTAGGTTGAGGGTTAGGGTTAGAGGTACGGTAAGTGTTAGGGTGAGTGTGAGGGTTAGGGTTAGGCTTAGGATTAGGCTGAGTGTGAGTGAGAGTGTTAGGTTTAGGATAAGGGTTAGGCTTAGGCTTTGGCTTAGGGTGAGGGTGAGGTTGAGAGTTAGGGTGAGGGTTAGGGTTAGTGGGATGGTTAAATTTAGGGTAAGGTTTAGGTTTAGGGTTCTTGTTCTTACCTTATCCTCCCCCTAACCCTAACCCTCACACTAACCCTAAACCTAACCCTAACCCTAACCCTCACCCTAAACCTCACCCTAACTCTAACCCTAACCCTAACTCTTACCCTCACCCTAATCCTAACCCTTAACCTCACCCTAACCCTAACCCTCACCGGTACCATAACCCTCACCCTAACCCTAACACTCACCCATACCCTAACCCTCACCCTCACCATCACCCTAACCCTCACCCTCATCCAACACATCACCCTAACCCTAACCCTCACACTACCCCTATCCCTATACTTCAACCTAACCCTAACCCTCACCCAAACCATAACCCTCAACTAATCCTCACCTGAAACATAACCCTTACCTAACCAAAACCCTCACCCTCACCCTCGCCCTCACCCTCACCCTAGCTCTCACCTTAACCCTAACCCTAAGCCTAACACTCCCCCTCACCCTCACCAGCACCCTAGCCCTCACCCTAACCCTAACCCTAATCCTAACCTTCTCCCTCACCCTGACCATAAACCTAACCCAAAATTTAGCCCTCACACTAACCCTAACCCTAACTCTCACCCTCACCATGACCGTTACCCTAACAATCACCGTAACCCTAACCCTCACTCTAACCCTCACCCTAACCCTAATCCTAACCCTAAACCTCACCCTAACCCTTACACTTACCCTAACTCTAACCCCAACAATAAACATCAACCTAATCCTCACCATAACCCTAACCCTAACCCTAATACTAACAATTACCATCACCCTCACCCTAACCCTCAACCTAACCCTTACCCTCACCCCAACCCTAACTCTAAACCTAACCATAATACGCACAATAAACCTAATACTCACCCTAAACCTAACCCTATCCCTCACCCTAACCCTCACCCTAAACCTAAACCTAATCCTCTCCCTAACCTTATCCCGAACCCTCACCCCCACCCAAGGCCTCACCCTAACTCTAACCTTAATCCTAAACCTCACACTCACCCTCACCCTCACTGTAACACTAAACCAAAACATCAGCCTAACCCTAACCCTCACCCTAACCGTCACGCTCACCCTCACCCTAATCCTAACCCTAGACCTAACCCTAGATCTCACCCTCACCCTAACCCTCAACTTAACATTTACCTCATCCTAACCCTAAGCCTAACCCTCACACTAACCCTAACCCTCAACCTAACCCTAATCCTAACCCTAACCCTCACCCTCACCCTCAGCCTAACCCTAACCCTAAACCTCACCCTCACCGTCACCCTAAACGTAATCCTAACCCCAACCCTTACCCTCACCATCACCCTCACCCTAACCCTAGCCCTAACAAAAAGCCTAACCCTAACCCTCACCCTAACCCTAACTCTAACCCTCACACTAACAGTAAACTTAACCCTAACCCTAACCCTTACCCCCACCCTAACCCTAATCCTAACCCTAACCCTAACACTAACCCTCACACTTATCCTCACCCTAACACTCACGGTAAGCCTAACCCTCACTCTCACCCTAACACTCACCCTAACCCTTACCCTCACACTAACCCTAACCCTAACCTCACACTAAACCTAACCCAAACTCCAACCCTCAACCGAACCCTCACCTTTTTTTTTTTAATTGTATTTTATTTTATTTGAGAACATACTGTACAGAGGGGCTACAATTACATGGGCAGGATAATGCATACATTTCTTACCAAGCATTGCAGCCTCCTCCTTTGTTTACCCGTCACTTCCCTTCCCCGCCTCCCCCCTCCCCCCACCCAATTTTACCCCCCTCCCCCACCCAATTCTCCCCCCCTCCCCCCCACACACCGACATTGTAAAGCTGGTTTTGACATGACATTTTGTACTTCTCATTGTTGCAACAGGTCCACCTGAATCCTTAAACGACTTGTTTGTCCCCATCTCCTCCACATGTTATACTGACATCAAATATAGTGAAAGCGGGGGTTACACTGTGGGGGAGGGACATACAAAGCAACAAAGAAATAATCTTATAAATGCGTTAGAAACACATGCATGAAAGAAACGAAAACATTAAAATACATATTTAAGGGTTCATTTTCCTAACATCACATTATCTGACCTTTTCCGCTTGACTCATACCTATACTAGATATTGCAAATAAGGGAAACCATGGGACCTATGCTTCTTTGGGCCTGGCTTACTTCACTTAATATAATTTTTTCCAAACCTTTCCATTTCCTAACAAATGGGGAAATGTCATTCTTTCTGATGGAGGCATAGAATTCCATTGTGTATATATACCACATTTTCTTGATCCATTCATCTACTGAGGGGCACTGGGTTGGTTCCATATCTTAGCTATGGTAAATAATGCTGCAATAAACATAGTTGTGCTGGTAGCTTTAGTGTGGTCTTGTTTGTAAACATTTGGGTAAATGCCCAAAAGTGGGATTGCTGGATCATAGGGGAGATCTATGTGAAGTCTTTTGAGGAACCTCCATACTGCTTTCCAAAGTGGTTGAACAAGTTTACATTCCCACCAACAATGAAGTAATGTTCCTTTCTGTCCACATCCCCTCCAGCATCTGTTGTTATTAGAGTTCTTGATTTTTTGCTGTTCTAACTGGAGTGAGGTGATATCTCAATGTTGTTTTGATTTGCATTTCTTTTATGGCTAGGGATGTTGAACATTTCTTCATGTGTCTATTGGCCATCCTTCTTTCTTCTTCAGAGAAGCTTCTCTTTAAGTCTCCGAACCCTCACCTTAACCCTAACTTTAACCCTCACCGTCACCCTAACCCTAACCCTCACCGACACCCTAGCATTCATCCTAACCCTAATCCTAACCCTAACCCTCACCCTAACCCTAACCCTCACCCTCAGCCTCACCCTCATCCTAACCCTAAACCTAATCCTAAACCTAATCCTAACACTCACCCAAACCCTCACCCTAACCCTAACCCAAACCCTCACCCTCACCCTTACCCTCACCCTAAACCTTAACCTCAACCTCACCCAGACCCTCACACTAACCCTAACGCTTACCCTAACCCTAACCCTAATCTTCACCGTCGTCCTCAACTTCACCCTCAGCATAACTCTAAACCTAACCCTAATCCTAAGCCTAACCCTCATCCTCACACTAAACCTAACCCTAAACCGAACCCTAAGCCTAACTTTCACACTCACCTTCACCCTCACCCTAAGCCTCACCGTCACCCTCATGCTCACCCTAACCCTCACCTAATGCTAACCCTCACCTTAACCCTAACTCTAAACCTAACCTTACCCCTCATACTCACCCTCATCCTCACCCTCAGCCTAAACCTAACCCTAATCCTAACCCTAACCCTCACCCTCACCCTCCCGCTAAAGCTAACCATAATCTTAACCCTCATCCTCACCCTCATCCTCAACCTCACCCTAACCCTAACCCTAACAATAACCCTAACCGTAACCCTAACCCTAACCCTAACCATCACCCTAAATCTAACCCTCACCTTAACCCTTACTCTCAACCTCAACCTAAGCTTAACCCTAACCATATGCCTAATCCTAAACCTAAGCCTCTCCCTCACCCTCACCCTAACCCTAAGCCTAACCCTAACCCTAACCCTATTGCTCACCATCACCCTCACCCTCACCCTAAACCTAACTCAAACCCTTAACCAAACACTCATCCTCACCCTCCACCTAAAACTCACCCTCACCGTAAACATCACCTTAACCCTAAACCTCAGCCTAAACCTAAACCTAACCCTCACCCTCACCCTAGCTCTCACTCTAACCCTCACCCTAAGCCTAACCCTCACCCTCACCCTCACCCTAACCCTCACCCTAGCCCTCACTCTAACCCTAATCCTTATCCAAAACCTCACCCTCACCCTGACCATAACTCTAACCCAAAACTTAGCCCTCACACTAACCCTAACCCTAAACCTCAACCTTACTCTAACCCTCACCCTAACCCTAACCCTAACCCTAAACCTCACCCTAAACCTAACCCTCACCCTAACCCTCACCCTAACCCTCACTCTAACTCTCATCCTAACCCTAACCCTAACCCTCACCCTAACTCTAACGTTAACCATGACCCTAACCCTAACCCTAAAACTCACCCTCACCCTGACCCTCACGCTAACCCTCACCCTCGCCCTCAACCTCACCCTAACCCTAACCCTATCCCTCACCCTAACCCTAACCCTCTCCCTCAGCCTCACCCTCATCCTAACCCTCATCCTAACCCTAAACCTAATCCTAAACCCAATCCTAACACTCACCCAAACCCTCACCCTAACCCTAACCCTAACCCTCACCCTCACCCTAACCCTAACCCTAAACCTAACCCTCACATTCACCCTAATGCTAGCCCTAATCCTCACACTCACCCTAAACCTCACCCTAACCCTTACCCTCACCATAAACCTAACCTAACCCTAACCCTCACCCTCAACCTAACCCTAACCCTATGCCTAACAATCACCCTCATCCTAAACCTCAACCTCACCCTAAACGTAAACCTTACCCTCTCCATAACCCTAACCCTATCCCAAACCCTAACACTCACACTAATGCTAACAGTCATCCTCACCCTAATCCTCACCCGAAGCCGAACCAGTACCCTCACCCTAACCCTAACCGTATCCCTAAACCTAACCCTCACACTGACATTAAACCTCACTCTCACCCTAACCCGACCCCTCACCCTAACCCTCATCCTACCCTAAGCCTAACCCTAACCTTCATTCTAGACGTAACCCTAAACCTAACCTTCACCTGAACACTAACCCTAACTCTCATCCTCACCATTACCCTCACCCTAACACTAAACCTCACCCCACCCTAACCCTCACCCTCAAATGAAACCCCAACCTCACCCTAACCCTCATCCTCACCCTAAATAAAACCCTAACCCGAACTCTCACCCTTACCCTTAACCTCAGCCTCATACTAACCCTCACACTACTCCTAACCCTCACCCTAAACCTAAACATAAAGGTCACCATCAACTTCACCCTCACCCTCACTCTACCCCTAAACCTCACCCTAAACCTAAACCTAAACATCACCCTCATCCTCACCCTCACCCTCAGCCTAACTCAAACCCTAACGCTAATCTGAACCCTCAACCTCACCCTCACCCTCACCCTAACCCTCACCCTCGCCCTCATCTTGACCCTAACCTTCACCCTCACCCTCACCCTAAAGCTAAACCCTAAACCTAACCCTCACCCTAACCCTCACTCTAACTGTAATGCTAACCCTAACCCTCACACTCAGCCTAAACCTCACCCTAACCCTTACCCTCACCGTAACCTAACCCCAACCCTAACCCTCACCCTCACCCTATCCGTCACCCTAAGCTTAAGGCTAATCCTCACCATAACCCTCACCTTAACCCTAACCGTAGTCCTTACCCTTACCCTAACCCTAATCCTATCCTTAACCCTGACCCTCACACTAACCCTAACCCTCACCCTCACTCTAACCCTCACCATGACCCTAAACCTAACTCTCACCCTCAACCTAGCCCTCACCCTAACCCTAATCCTAACCCTCAGCCTCACCCTAACCCTCACCCTAACCGTAACCCTCACCGTCACAATAACACTCACCCTAACCCTAACCCTAAACCTAAACCTAATCCTCACCCTAACACTCACCCTCACCATAACCCTAACCTTCACCTTAACCCTCACCCTAAACCTAACTCTAAGCCTAACCCTAACCCTCGCCGTAACCCTAATCCTAAACAAAACCCTCACCCTCACCCTAACCCTCAACCTAACCCTTAACCTCAGCCTCACCTTAACCCTCACACTAACCCTAACCCTCACCCTAACCCTAAACCTAAACGTCACCCTCACACTAACCCACACCCTCATCCTAACTCTCACCCTCACCTTAACCCTAACCCTATCCCTAACCTTCACCCTAACCCTAAACCTAAACCTCACCCTAACCCTAACCCTACCCTTAACCATCAACCACACCATAGCCCTCACCCTAACCCTAATCCTAACCATAACCATCACATAAACCTAACCCTCACAATAACCCTAACCCTCACCCTCACCCTAAACCTCACCCAAACACTAACCCTCACCCTAACCCTCACACTAATCGTATACCTAACCCTAAGCCTAACCCTCAACCTAAACCTCAACCTAACACTAACCCTAACCCTTACCCTCACTCTAACCCTACACCTAACCCTCACCCTCACCCTTACCCTCACCCTAACTCTTAACCTCACCCTCACCCTAAACCTCACACTTACCCTAACCCTCACCCTCATTCTAAACCTAAACCTCACTGTCAGCCTCACCGTCACCCACAGCCTAAATCTAAACCTAACCCTAATCCTGGCCCTCACCCTAACCTTAAACATCAAACTCACCCTCAACCTCATCCTCAGCCTAACTCTAACCCTAACCCTAATCCTAGCCCTCACCCTCTCCCTCACCCTCAACGTCACCCTCACCCTCACCCTCACCCTAACTCTAACAATAACCCTATCCCTAACCCTATCCCTAACTCTAAACCTAACCCTAACCTTAACAGTAACCCTAACCCTAACCCTCACCCTAAACCTAACCCTAACCCTCACACTAAACCTAGCCCTCACCCTAACCCTAACCCTACCCCTCACCTTCACCCTAAATCTAAACCTAATCCTAGGGCTAACCCTCACCCTCACCAGAGCCCTCACCCTAACCCTAATCCTAACTTGAACCCTCACCTTAACATTAAAACTCACCCTAATCCTCACCCTCACCCTCACCCTAAACCTTACCCTAACCATAACCCTAACCCTCACCCTAACCCTCACCCAAACACTATCCGTAACCCTAACCCTCAACCTAACCCTCACCCTAACCCTCACACTAAACCTAACCCTCACCCTAACCCTAACCCTAAACGTCACCCTCACCCTAACCCTCACCCTCAGCCTAACTCTAACCCTCACCCTATCCCTAACCCTAAATCTAACCCTAACCCTCTCCCTCACCCTAAAGCTAACCATAAACCTAACCCCAACCCTAACCCTCACACTCACCCTATCCAGCAGCCTAACCCTAACGCTAACCCTCACCCTAACCCTAATGGTAACCCTCAACCTAACCCTAACCCTATCCCTAACCCTCACCCTCACCCTAAACCTCACCCTCACCCTAACCCTTACCCTCTCCCTAACCCTAATCCTATCCCTAAACCTATCCCTAGCCCTAAACCTCACACTAAACCTTGCCCTCACCCGAACTATAACCCTACCCTCACCTTAACCCTCACCCTAACCCTAACCCTATCCTTCACCCTAACCCTAACCCTTACCCTTACCCTAAAACTAACCCTATACCTAAACCTGACACTAACCTTAACCCTCAATCTAACACTAACCCTCAACCTCACTTTAACACTTAACCTCACCCTCATCCTAACCCTAACCCTAAATGTCACCATCACCCTAACCCTCACCCTCAGCCTAACTCTAACCCTCACCCTAACCCTAAACCTAACCCTCACACTAACCCTAACCCTCACCCTCACCCTCACCCTAATACTCATGGTAACCCTAACGCTCATTCTCACACCAACCCTCACCCTAACACTAACCCTCTCACTAAACCTAAACCTCATCCTAACCCTAACCTTAACCCTCACCAAAACACTAAAAATAACTCTCATCCTCAACCTAGCCCTCACCCTACCAATAATCATTAATCTACCTTAACCCTAAACGTTACCCTCAACCTCAAAATAACCCTCACCCTAACCCTAACCCTAACCCTAACTCTAATCCTCACCCCAACCCTAAACCTCACCATCACCCTTACCCTCACCCTAAACCTCACCCTAACCATAATTTTAAGCCTAAGCCTAACCCTCACCCTAACCCTCACCCTAACCCTAATCTTAAACCAAACCCTCAGCATCACCCTAACCCTTAAACTAAGCCTCACTCTAACCCTAACCCTCACCCTAACCTTAAGCATTACCATCACCCTCACCCTCAGCTTCACACTCAGCCTAAACCTAAACCTAATGTTAATCCTAACCCTGACCCTAACCCTGACCCTCACACTAACCCTAACCCTAACCCTCACCCTAAACCTCACCCCCACCCTAATGCTAACCCTAACCCTCACACTCACCCTAAAACTCACCCTAACACTTAACCTCACCGTTAACCTAATCCTAACCCTCACCCTCACCCTAAAAGTAACCGTACCCCTAACCATAACCCTAACCCTAACCCTCAACCTAACCCTCACCTTAATGCTAACCCTAACCCTAAACCTCAACCTATCCCTCACCCTAACCCTAACCCTATCCCTAACCCTCACCCTTACCCTAACCCTCACCCTCACCTTAATCCTTACCCTCACGCTAACCTAAACCTAACCCTAACACTAACCCTCACACTAACCCTAACCCTCACCATAACCTTACCCCTACCCCTCAACTTAACCCTCATCCTTACCCTAAAATTCATCCTAAGCCTCACCCTAATCCTAACCCTAAACCTCACCCTCACCCAAACCCGAACCCTCACAATAACCCTAAACCTAACCTTAACTCTTACCTAACTAAAACCCACAACCTCACCCTCACCTTCACCCTAACCCTCACCCTTACCCTAGCCCTCACCCTAACCCTAAACCTAACCCGCACTCTCACCCTAACAATCACCCTAAACCTAACCCTATCCCTCACCCTAACACTAACCCTAACCCTAAACCTCAAGATCATCCTAATCCTCACCCTATCCTTAACCTTTACCTAACCGAAACCCTCAACCTCACCCTCACACTCACCCTAACCCTCCACATTAACCTAGATGTCAACCTAACCCTCAAACTAACCCTCACACTCACCCTCACCTTCACACTCAGTCTAGCACTAACACTGATCCTAACCCTAACCCTTAACCTCACCCTCACCCTAACCCTCACACTAAACCTAACCCTCACACTAACCCTAACCCTAAATGTCACCCTCACCCTAACCCTCACCCTCAGCATAACTCTAACCCTCACCCTATCCCTAACCCTAATCCTCACACTAACCCTAACCCTAACCCTCACCCTTACCCTAAACCTAACCCTAACCCATACCCTAACCCTCAACCTAAAACTTACGGTAAACCTAAAACTCATTCTCACCCTAACCGTCACACTAAACCTAACCCTCAATCTAAACCTAACCCTACCCTTCACCATTACCCTCATCCTAACCGAAACCCTAACCCTCACCATAACCCTAAACCTAACTCTCACCCTCAACCTAGCCCTCACCATAACCCTAATCCTAACCCTAACCCTCACCCTCACCCTATCCCTCACCCTAAACATAAACCTAACCATCAGAATAACGCTCACCCTAACACTAACCCTAACCCTAACTCTAATCCTCACCCTAACACTCACCCTCACCATAACCCTAACCCTCACCCTAACTCTCACCGTAAACCTAACCCTAAGCCAAACGCTAAAACTCCGCCTAACCCTAATCCTAAACACAACCCTCACCCTAACCCTAACCCTTAACCTCAGCCTCACCCTAACCCTCTCCTTAAACCTAAACATAATCGTCACCCTCAACCTCACCCCCACCCTCAGCCTAACTCTAACCCTAAGCTAATCTGAACCCTCACCCTCACCCTCACCCTCAACCTAACCCTCAGCCTCGCCCTCACCCTCTCCCTAACCCTAACCCTAACCCTAACCCTAAACCTCACCCTCACCCTAAAGGTAACCCTAAACCTAACCCTCACCCTAACCCTCACCGTAACTGTAAAACTAACCCTAAACTTCACACTCACCCTAAACCTCACCTTAACCCTTACCCTCACCGTAAACCTAACCCCAACCCTAACCCTCACCCTAACCCTATCGGTCACCCTAAACCTAACACTAACCCTCACCCTAACCCTCACCCTAAACCTAACCATAACCCTCAACCTATCTCTCAACCTAACCCTAATCCTATCACTAACCCTCAACCTCAACCTAAACCTCACCCTCACCCTCACCCTAAATCTTACCCGCACCCTAACCATAAACCTGTCCCTAACCCTAACGCTCACACTAACCCTAACCCTCACCCTCACCCTAACCCTAATCCTTACCCTCCCACTAACCCTAACACTTTCCCTAACACTAATCCTCACACTAACCCTAACCCTCACCCTCACCCTAATCCTCTTCTTCACCCTAACACTTACCATAACCCTAAACCTAATCCTATCCTTAGACCTAACTCTAAATCTAAAGCTCACACTAAAACTAGCCCTCACCCAAACCATAAACCTACACTCACCTTAACCCTCACCTTAATCCTAACCCTCACCCTAACCCTAACCCTTAGCCTCACCCTAACTCTAAACCTATCCCTAACACTCTACCTCACCCTAAGCCTCAACATCACCCTAACACTAACCCTTACCCTCACCCTAACCCTAACACTATCCCTAACCCTAACACTCACACTAACCCTAACCCTCATCCTCACCCTAACACTCACCCTCACCCTAACCCTTACCCTCACTCTAACCCTAACCCTAACCCTAACCGTAAACCTCACAGTAATCCTAACCCTCACATTAAACCTAACCCTATCCCTCAACTTAACCCTCACCCTAACCCTAACCCTAATGCTCACTGTAACCAAAAACCTAACCCAGACCTTCACCCTAACCCTCACCCTAACACTAATCCTAACCCTAACCCTCACCCTAACCCTAAACCTCAACCTAATCCTCACCCTAAACCTCACCCTATCCCTATCCCTGACACAAGCCCTAACACTCAACCTAATCATCACCCTCATCCTCACCCTAATGCTAAACCTAACACTAAACCTCACCCTAACCCTCACCCTAACCCTAAACATAACCCTCAACCTCAACCAAGCCCTCATGTTAACCCTAATCCTAACCCTAACCCTCACCCTAACCCTTACCCTCACCCAAACCATAACCCTCACCCTCACAATAACCTTCACAATAACCCTAACCCAAACCCTAACTCTAACCCTCACCCTAAACCTCACACTCAATCTAACCGTAAACCTCACCCTAACCCTCTCCCTAAACCTAACCCTAAGCCTAACTCTAACCCTCACCCTAAACTTCACGCTCACCCTAATCCTAAACCTACCCCTCAACCTCACCATAACACTCACACTAAAACTTAAGCTCAGCCCCAACCTAACCCTTACACTAACCCTAACCCTCACCTTAACCCTCATCCTCATCCTAACTCTAAACCTAACTCTAATCCGAACCCTCACCCTCAGCCTCACACTAACCCTAATCCTAAACCTCACCCTCACCCTTACCCTCACCATAACCCTCAACGTCGCCCTCAGCCTCACCCTAAACCTATCCCTAGCCCTCACCCTAACCCTAAAACTCACCCTAACCCTAACCCTAACCCTCACCCTCAACCTAACCCTAAACTTAACCCTCAGCTTAACCGTAATTCTAGCCCTAATCCTCACACTCACCGGAAAACTCACCCTAACCCTTACCCTCACCGTAAACCTAACTCTAACCCTAACCCTCAACCTCAACCTAACCCTCACACTAACCCTAACCCTAACCCTCACTCTAACCCTAAGCCTAACCCTTATCCTCACCCTAGCTCTCACCCTAACCCTAATCCTAACCCTAACCCTCACACTAACCCTAACCCTCACCCCAACCCTAACCCTCACCCTCAAACTAAACCTCACCCTAACCCTAACTCTAACCTTCACCCTAACCCTCACCCTATCCCTATCCCTGACACCAACCCTAACCCTCAACCTACCCCTCACGCTAACCCTAACCCTAACCCTAACCCTAACACTAAACCTCACCCTAACCCTCACCCTAACGCATAACCTCACCCTCACCCTAACCTTCACACTTATCCTAACCCTCACCTTAACCCTAAATATAAACTTCATCCTAACCCTAAACCACACCCTCGGCTTAACTCTAACCCTCACCCTAACCATAACCCTATCCATAACCCTCACCATAACCCTAACCCTAACTCTCATCCTCAACCTAACCCTAACCCTAACCCTCACCCTAAACCTCACAATCACCCTCAAAATAACCCTAACTCGAACCCTAAATCTAAACTTCACCCTAACCCTCACCCACACTCTAACCCTAAACCTCACCCTAACACTCACCCTATCCCTATCCCTGACACTAACCCTAACTCTCAACCTAACCCTCATCCTAACGCTCGCCCTAACCCTAACCCTAACACTAAACCTCACCCTAACCCTCACCCTAACCCTTAAACTCACCCTCACCCTAAACCTCACACTAATCCTAACCCTCACCCTAATCCTAAACTTAACCATCACCCTCAACCTAGCCCTCACCCTAACCCTAACCCTAACCCTAAACCTCACCCTAAACCTAACCCTAACCCTCACCTTAACCCTAAATCTAAACCTAACCCTAAGCCTATCCCTCACCCTCACCAGAGCCCTCACCCTAAACCTAATCCTAACGTTAACCCTCACCTAACACTAACACTCACTCTAACCCTCACCCTCACCCTAAACCTCACCCTAACCATATCCCTAAACCTCACCCTAACTCTCACAGAAACACTATCCCTAACCCTAACCCTCAACCTAACCCTCACCCTAACCCTCACCCTAAGCCTAAACCTAACACTAACCCTCAACCTAACCCTTAACCTAACCCTTAACCTCACCCTCACCCTAACCCTCACACTAACCCGAACCCTAACCCTAACCCTAACACTAAACGTCACCCTCACCCTAAACCTCACCCTCAGCCTAAATCTAACCCTCACCCTATACCTAACCCTACCCCTCAAACTAACCCTATCCCTAAACCTCACCCTTATCCTAACCCTAACCCTAACCCACTCCCTAAACCTCAACCTAACACTCACGGTAACCCTAACACTCATTCTCACCCTAACCCTCACCCTAAACATAGCCCTCACACTAAACCTAACCCTCAATCTAACCCTAACCCTACCCCTCAACATTACCCTCATCCTAACCATAACTCTAACCCTTATCATAATCCTAAACCTAACTCTCACCCTCAACATAACCCTAACCCTCACCCTAACCATAACCCTAAACCTAATCCTAAGCCTAACCCTAACCCTCACCCTAATCCTAATACTAAACACAATGCTCACCCTCACCCTAACCCTCACCCTAAACCTAAACATAAACGTCACACTCACCCTCACCCTCACCCTTAGCCTAACTCTAAGCCTAACGCTAATCCGAACCCTCAAGCTCAACCTCACCCTAACCCTCAGCCTCGCAGTCACACTCACCCTAACCCTAACCCTAACCCTAACCCTCACCCTCAACCTCACCCTAAAGCTAACCCAAAACCGTACCCTCACCCTAACTGTAATGCTAACCCTAACCCTCACACTCACCCTAAAGCTCACCCTAACACTTACCCTCACCATAAACCTAACCCCAACCCTAAACCTCACCCTCACCCTATCCGTCACCCTAACCCTAACGCTAACCCTCACCATAACCCTAACCATAACCCTCAACCTAACCCTCAACCTAACCCTAACCCTATCCCTTACCCTCACCTTAACCCTAAACCTCACCCTCACCCTAAATCTAATCATTACCAAAACCTTAACCCTAACCCTATCCCTAACCCTTACCCTCACACTAACTCTATCCCTCACCCTCACCCTAACCCTCACACTCACCCTAACCCTTACTCTAACCCTAACCCTAATCGTGTCCCTAAACCTAACCCTAGCCCTAAACCTCACACTAAACCTAGCCCTCACCCCAACCATAACCCTACCCTCACTTTAACTTTCACCCTAACCCTAACCCTAACCCTCACCCTAACACTAAACGTTACCCTCAATCTAACCCTAACAATATCCCTAATCTTCTCCTTCACCGTAAACCTCACCCTCACCCTAACCCTAACCCTTACCCTCACCCTAAACCTAACACTATCCCTAACCCTAACCCTCACACTAACCTGAAAACTAACCATCAAACTAACCCTAAACCTAACCCTCACCCTCACCCTAACACTCACGGTAACCCTAACGTTCATTCTCACTCTAACCCTCACCTTAACCCTAACCCTCACACTAAACCTAACACTTACTCTAACCCTAACCTTACCCATCACCATTAACCTCATCCTAACCCTTACCCTAACCCTCACCATAACCCTAAACCTAACTCTCACCCTCAAACTAGCCCTCACCCTAACCCTAAATCTAACCCTAAACCTCACCTTCACCCTAACACTCACCCTAACCGTAACCCTCACCATCACAATAACGCTCACTCTAATCCTCACCCTAACACTCACCCTCACCATAACCCTAACCCTCACCCTAACCATAACCCTAAACCTAACCCTAAGCCTATCCCTAACCCTCACCCTAACCCTAATCCTAAACACAACCCTCACCCTCACCCTAACCCTCAACCTAAACCTAAACATAAACGTCAAACTCACCCTCACCCTCAACCTCAGCCTAACTCTAAGCCTAACGCTAATCCTAAACCCTCATCCTCACCCTCACCCTAACCCTCAGCCTCGATGTCACACTCACCCTAACCCTAACCCTAACCGTAACCCTCACTCTCAAACTCACCCTAAAGCTAACCCTAAACCGAACCCTCACCCTAACCCTCACCCTAACTGTAATGTTAACCCTAACCCTCACACTCACCCTAAACCTCACCCTAACCCTTACCATCACCGTAAACCTAACCCCAACCCTAAACCTCACACTCAACCTATCCGTCACCCTAACCCTAACGCTAACCCTCACCCTAACCCTAACCCTCACCCTAACCCTAACACTATCCCTAACCCACTCCTTCACCCTAAACCTCACCCTCACCCTAACCCTAACCCTTACCCTCACCCTAACCCTAACACTATCCCTAACCCTAACCCTCACACTAACCCTAAACCTAACCATCACACTAACCCTAACCCTAAACCTCACCCTCACCCTAACACTCACGGTAACCCTAACGCTCATTCTCACACTAACCCTCACCTTAACCCTAACCCTCACACTAAACCTAACCCTTACCCTAACCCTAAGCCTACACCTCACCATTACCCTCATCCTAACTCTTAACATAACACTCACCATAACTCTAAACCTAACTCTCACCCTCAAGCTAGCCCTCACCCTAACCCTAATTCTCTCCCTAACCCTCAGCCTAAACCTAACCCTCACCTTAAATGTTACCCTCACACTCACATAACCCTGACCCTAACCTAACCCTAACTCTAATTCTCACCCGAACCCTAAACCTCACCAACACCCTTTCCCTCACCCTAAAACTCAACCTAACCCTAACTTTAAGCCTAACTCTAACCTCACCCTAACCCTAATACTAAACCTAACCCTCACCCTCACCCTAACCCTTAACCTCAGCATCACCAAACCCTCACACTAACCCTAACCCTCAACCTAAACCTAAGCATAAACATCTCCCTCAAACTTACCGTCAACCACAGACTAACTCTAACCCTAACGCTAATCCGAAGCCTCACCGTCAGCCTCACCTTAACCCTAACCCTAACCCTCACCCTCACCGTAACTCTCAACCTCGCCCTCACCCTCACATTAACCCAAACCCTCAACCTAACCCTCACCCTAACCCTCACCCTAACCCCAACCCTAACACTAAACCTCACCATAACCCTCACCCTAACCCTTAACCTCACCCTAGACCCTAACCGTCACCTAATCCAAACCCGCACCCTAACCCTAAACCTAACCGTCACCCTCACCCTAACCCATACCCTCAGCCTAACTCTAACCCTCACCCTAACCCGAACCCTATGCCTCACCCTCACTCTAACCTTAACCCTAACCCTATCCCTCACCCTAACCCTGAACCTAACCCTCATCCTCAATCTAGCCCTCACGCTAACCCTAATCCTAACCCTCAACTTAACCCTTACCCTCACACTAACCATAACCCTCACCCTAACCCTAACCATAATCGTCACCGTAACCCTCACTCTAAACCTTACCCTCACCCTAACCATAACCCCCAGCCTCACAATAACCCTCACAATAACCCTAACCAGCACCCTAACTCTAACACTCACCCTAACCCTCACCCTCACTCTAAACCTAACCCTCACCCTAACCCTAACCCTAAGCCTTACTCTAACCCTAACCCTAAACCCCTAAACGTAACCCTCACCCTAACCCTAATGCTAGACCTAATCCTCACATTCAACCTAAACCTCACCCTAACCCTTACCCTCACAGTAAACCTAACCCTAACCTTAACCCGAACCCTCAACCTAACCCTCAACCTTACCCTAACCCTTTGCCTAACCCAAACCCTAATCCTGAATCTTACCCTCAACCTAACTGTAACCCTTACCTTCTCCATAACCCTAACCCTATCCCAAAACCTAACCCTCACACTAACTCTAACCCTCAGCCTCACCCTTAACCTCACCTGAACCCGAACCCGTACGCTCACCCTAACCCTAACCCTATCCCTAAACCTAACCCTCACATGAACACTAAACCTCACCCTCACATTAACACGATCCCTCACCCAAACCCTCATCCTAACTGTAAGCCTAACCCTAACCCTCACTCTAAACGTAACCCTAAACCTGAACCTAACCCTCACCCTCACCCTAACCCTCACACTCACCCTCACCCTCAGCCTAAACCTAACCCTAATCCTAAAAATAACCCTCACCGTCATCCTAACTCTAACCCAAATCCTAAACCTAACCCTCACACTCTCCCTCACACTCACACTAACCCTAACACTAACCCTCACACTAAACCTAACCCTCACCCTAACCCTAACCCGCACACTCACCCTAACACTCACACTAACCCTAATCCTCACCCTAACCCTAACTCTCACCCTAACCCTAACCCTATCACTCAAGCTAACCCTTACCCTAACCCTAAACCTAACCCTCACCCTAACACTAACCCTCAACCCCACCCGAACCCTAACCCTCATCTGAAACCTCAACCTCACCCTAACCCTCATCATCACCCTAAATAAAGCCCTAACCCTAAGCCTCACACTAACCCTAACCCTAACCCTCACCCTTACCCTCACCCTCACCCTGAGCCTAACCTTAACCCTAAACCTAATCCTAACCCTAAACCTCAACGTCACCCTGACCCTCACCCTAAACCTTACCCTCACCCTAACCGTAACCCTAACCCTAACCCTCATACTAAACCTAACCCTCACAATATCCCTAAGCCTACCCCTCAACCTAACCCCCACACTAACCCTAAACCTAACCCTCACGCTAAACCTAAACCTCACCCTAACCCTAACCCTCACCCTCACCCTCACACTCACCCTAACCCTTATACTCACCCTAAGCCTAACACTAACACTAACCCTAAAACTAAACCTAACACTCACTCTAACCCTAACTCTAAACTTCACCTTAACCGTAACCCTCACCCTAACTGTCACCCTCACCGTCACCTTACCCCTCACCCTAACCCTAACTCTAACCCTCACCTTAACCGTAACCCTCACCCTAAACCTCACCCTCAACCTAATCATCACCCTAACCCTAACCCTTACTTAGTTGAAACCCTCACCCTCACCTTCACCCTCACCCTAAGCCTCACCCTAACCTTAGCCCTCAACTTAACCCTAACCCTAATACTAACCCTCACCCTCACCCTAACCCTCACCCTCACCAGAGCCCTCAACTTAACCCTAACACTAATCCTAACTCCCACCCTAACACTCACACTCAAGCTCAGGCTAACCCTCACCCTCATCCTAATCCTAAACCTAACCCTCACCCTCACCCTAAGCCTCAACCTAACCCACAACCTCATCCTAATCCTAACCCTAACCCTAACCCTCACACTAAACCTAACCCTCACCCTCACACTCACCCTAACCCTCACACTAACCCTAAACCTCATCCTCACCCTAAACCTCACCCTATCCCTAACCCAACCCCTCACCCTATCCCTATCCCTGACACTAATCCTAAACCTCAAACTAACCCTCAATCTAACGCTCAATCCTAACCCTAACCCACAATCTAACCCTAATCCTCACCCTCAACCTAACCCTTAACCTCACCCTCACCCTCACCCTAACCCTCACACTAACCGTAACCCTCACCCTAACCATAACCCTAAATGTCACCCTCACCCTAACCTTCACTCTCAGCCTAACTTTAACCCTCACCCTAACCCTAAACCTAACTCTCACACTAACCCGAAACCTAACCCTCACACTCCCCCTAACACTCACGTTAACCCTAACGCTCATTCTAACACTTACCCTCACCCTAACCATAACACTCACACTAAACCTAACACTCACCCTAACCCTAACTCTACCCCTCACCCTTACCCTCATCCTAACCATAACCATAACCCTCACCATAACCCTAAACCTAACTCTCACCCTCAACCTAGCCCTCACCCTAACCCTAATCCTATCCCTAACCCTCACCCTAACCATATCCCTCACCCTAACCGTTACCCTCACCCTTACAATAACCCTTACCCTAACCCTAACCCAAAACCTAACTCTAATCATCACACCAAGCCTAAACCACACCATCACCCTTTCCCTCACCCTAAAACTCAACCTAACCCTAATTTTAAGCCTCACCCTAACCATCAACCTAACCCTCACCCTAACCCTAATCCTAAACCTAACCCTCATCCTCACCCTTACCCTTAACCTCAGCCTTACCCTAACCCTCACACTAACCCTAACCCTCACCCTAATCCAAAGCATAAACGTCACCCTCAACCTCAAGCTCACCCTCAGACTAACTCGAACCCAAACGCTAATCCAAACCCTCACCCTCAGCCTCAACCTAACCCTAACCCTAACCCCCATCCTCACCCTAACCCTCAGCCTCGCCCTCACCCTCACACTAACCCTAACCCTAACCTAACTCTCATTCTAACCCTAAACCTCAACCTAACCCTAACCCTAACTCTCACCCTAAACCTAACCCTAAGCCTAATCCTAACACTACCCCTCACCCTAACCCTCATGCTAACCCTAAATCTAACCCTAACCCTCACCCTACACCTCACACTAACCCTAAACCTGAACGTAACCCTCACCCTCAGCCTAACTCTAACCCTCACCATAACCCTAAACCTAACCCTCACACTAACCCTAACCCTAACCCTCACCATCACCCTAACCCTAAACTAACCATCACCCTAACCCTCACCCTAATACTCACAGTAACCCTAAACCTCACCCTCACCCTAACTCTAACCCTCACCCTAACCCTCACCCTAACCCTAACCCTAACACTCAACCTAAACCTAACCCTATCCCTAACCGTCACCCTTACCCTAAAGCTCACCCTCACCCTAACCCTAATCCTACCCCTCACCCTAACCCGCATGCTAACCCTAAATCTAAAACTAACCCTCACCCTAACCATCACCCTAACCCTAAATCTTACCCTAACCCTCACCCTAACTCTAACCCTTACTCTCACCCTAAACTAACCTTAATTCTAAGACTATCCCTCAACCTCACCCTAGCCCTCACACTAACCCTAATCCTAACCCTAACCCTCACCCTCACCCTAAACTTTGCCCTAACCCTCACCCTAACAATAACACTAACCCTCACCCTAACCGTCACTCTAACCTTAATCCTAAACATAACCCTCACCCTCACACTAACGCTCACCCTAACCCTTAAACTCAGCCTCACCCTAACCCTCAAACTAAACCTACACCTCACCCTAACCCTAAACATAAATGTCACCCTCACCCTCACCCTCAGCCTCAGCCTAAATCTAACCGTAACGCTAATCCGAACCCTCACCCTCAGGCTCACCCTAACCCTAACCCTAACCATCACTCTCACTCTCACCATCACCCTAACCCTCACCCTAACCCTCAACCTTACCCTCAACCTAACCAAACACTATCCCTGAACCTAACACTCACACTAACCCTAAAGCTCACCCTCATCCTAAACCTCTCCCTCACACTAACGCTTACCCTCACCCTAATCCTAACCCTATGCCTCAACCTAACCCCAACCCTAACCCTCACACTAAACCTAGCCCTCACCCTAACCCTAACCCTAGCCCTCACCTTAACCCTCAACCTAACCCTAACCCTAACCCTAACCCTCACCCTTACCCTAATCCTATGCCTAACCCTCACCCTCACCCTAAACCTCACCCTCACTCTAACCCTAACACTTACCCTCACCCTAACCATAACCCTATCACTAACCCTAACCCTCACACTAACCCTAACCCTCTTCCTCACCCTAACCCTCACCCTAACCCTTACCCTCACACTAATGCTAACCCTAACCCTCACCCTAACCTTTATCCTCACTGTAACCCTAAACCCTCACACTAAATCTAACCCTCACGCTAACTCTAACCCTGCCCCTCACACTAACACCCAGCCTAAACCTAACCGCAACCCTCATCCTAACCCTAACCCTCACCCTTACCCTAAACCTCACCCTAAACCAAACCCTCACCCTAATCCTAAGCCTAACCCTCACACTAATCCTATCCCTCACCCTAACCCTCACCCTCACCCTAATCCTCTCCCTAACACTAACACTTATCTAACTGAAACCCTCAACCGAACCCTAACCCTAACCCGAACCCTAAAAATAACCATCACCCTACCCCTGACCCTAACCCTAACCCTAACCCTAACCCTAACCCTCACCCTCACCCTAACCCAAACCCTAAACCGCAGTCTCACATTACCTCTCACACTAACCCTAAACCTAACCCTTACCCTCACCCTCAGGCTTACATTAACCCTAACCCTAACCCTCATACTAACCAAAACCCTCAACCTAACCCTAACCCTACCCCTCACCCTAACCCTCATCCTAACACTAACCTAACCCTAAACCTAAACCTAACCCTCACCCACACCCTCACCCTCAGCCTAAACCTAACCCTAACCTGAATCCTAAAACTAATACTCAACCTCACTCAAACTCTAGCCCTAAACCTAACCCTAAACCTCACACTAACCCTCACCCTAACCCAAATCCTAACCACTACAATAACCCTAACCCTAACCCCAAAACTAACCCTCACCCTCAAATTAACCCTAACCCCAACCCTACCACTCACCATAACCCTAACCTTCACCATCAACCTAATCCTCACCCTAACCCAAATCCTTAGCTAACCAAAAACCTCAATCGAACTCTAAACCTAACCGTAACCCTAACCCTCACCCTACACCTCACCCTAAAACTAACCGTAACCCTAACACTCACCCTCACCCTAACCCTAACCCTACCCTAACCCTCAAACTAAACCTATCCCTCACCCTAATCCTAAGCCTAACCCTAACACTCAACCTCAACCTAGCCATCACCATAACCCCAATCCTAACCCTAACCCTCAAACTAACCCTAACCCTCACCCTCACTTTCACCCTAACCCTAACCCTCACACTAACCCTCATCATAACCCTAACCCTAATCCTAACCCTCAGCCTCACCCTCACCTTCAACCTAACCCTAACACTAACCCTCACACTAACCCTCACACTAACAGTCACGCTAAACCTAACCCTCACTCTCACCCTAAACCTCACCTTAAAGCTTACCCTCATCCTAAACCTAACCCTAACCCTAACCCTCACACTAAACCTAACCCTCACCCTAACCCTAATCCTAACCCTCAAGCTAACACTCACCCTAACCCTAACCTTACACCTCACCCTAAACCTAAACCTCACCCTCAACTTAAACCTAACCCTAACCCTAACCCTCACAGTAAACCTAACCCTCACCCTAACCCTAATCCTAACCCTCAAGCTAACACTCACCCTAACCCTAACCTTACACCTCACCCTAAACCTAAACCTCACCCTAACCCTCAACCTAACCCTCAACCTCACCCTCACCCTCATCCTAAGCCTAACCCTTACCCTAAAACTAATCCAAAACCTAACCCTCTCCCTCACCTTCACCCTAACCCTAACATTTAGCTTATCCCTAACCCTCACACGCACCTTAACCCTAATCCTAACCCTAATATTAACCCTCACACTCACCCTAATCCTAAAACTAACACTCACTCTGAAACTAACCCTTACCCTAACCCTTATCCTCACCCTAAATCTAACCCTAACCCTAAATCTAACCTTCACACTAAACATAACCATCATCCTAACCCTAACCCTCACCCTAACCCTCACCCTCACTCCTTCCCTCACCCTAAGCCAAACCCTAACCCTAACCCTAGTCCTAAACCTAACACTTTCCCTCAACCTCACCCTAACCCTAAACCTAACCCTCACCCACACCCTAACCCTCACTATAACCCAAACCTTCACGCTCACCCTAACCCTCACCCTCACCCTAAACATCACCCTAACCCTAACCCTCACCATAACTCTAACCCTAACCCTATGGCTAACCTTCACTATCACCCTAATGCTAACCATAAGCCGAACCCTCACCCACAACCTAACCCTCACACTCACCCTCACCCTCAACATCACCGTAACCCTCACCCTCACCCTAAACATAACCCTAACCCTACCCCTCACCCTAACCCTTAACCTAACCCTAACCTGCACACGAAACCTAACCTTCACCCTAACCTTACCGTATCCATCACCCTCAGCCAAACCCTAACCCTACCCCTAGTCTTAAACCTAACCCTTTCCCTCACCCTCAACCTAACCCTAAACCTAACCCTAACCCTCACCCTAACCCTCACCATAACACTAACCCTAACTCTCACCTTCACCTTAAACCTAACCCTAACCCTCACCCTAACCCTAAAGCTAACTCTGACAATCACTCTCCAACTAACCCTCACCCTAAACCTTAACCTCACCCTAACCCTAACTGTAACCCTAAAACTCACACTAAACTTAAGCCTCAACCTAACCTTACACTATCCCTCATCCTAACACATACCCTAACCCTAACCCTAACACTCACCCTCACCCTAACCCTAACCCTAACACTCACCCTCACCCTAACCCTAACCGTCACCCTAACCCAAACCCGCAACCACACCCTAACCTTCACACTCACACAAACCCTCACCCTCAACCTAACCCTCAACCTCACCCTAAACCTCACCCTAACCGAACCCAACCCTAACCCTCACGCTAACTTTAACGCTAACCCTGAACCTAAGCCTCAAACTAACCCTCACCCTAACCCTTACCCTCACGCTAACTCTAACCCTAACCGTAAACCTAACCCTCACAATAAACCTAACCCTCATCCAAAACCTAACCCTATCCCTAACCTTAACCCTCACCCTAACCCTAACCCTAACCCTCACCCTAACCTTAACCCTAATGCTCACCCTCACCCTAACCCTCATACTAAACCTGACACTCACCCAAACCCTATCCCTCACCCTAACCCTCACCCTAACCCTAACCCTCACCGTCACCCTAAACCTAAACCTAACCTCACCCTCACCCTAATGCTAACTGTCACCTAAACCTCACCCTACCCCTAACCCTCAGCCACACCCTAACCCTCACCCTCACCCAAACACTCACCCTCACCCTCAGCCTCACCCTCACCCTAATCCTCAACCTAACACAAACCTTGGCGTAAACGAAATCCTCAACCGAAACCTAACCCCAACCCTAACCCTGAAAATCACGCTACCCCTCACCCTAACCCTAACCCTAACCCTAACCCTCACCCTCATCCTTACCTTCACCCTAACCATTAACCTCAGCCTAACCCTCACCCTAAACCTCACTCTAATCCTAATCCTCACCCTCACCCTCACCCTACCTCAAACCTAACCCTAATCCTCACCGTAACCTTAACCCTCAACCTATACCTATCACTGAGTCTCACCCTAACCCTCACCCAAACCATAAAACTAACTGTAACGCTTACCCTCACCCTCTCCCTAACCACCATCCTAACCCTTACCCTCACCCTAACCCTAACCCTCACGCTAACAGTCACCCTCACCCTAACCCAAATTCTAACCCTCACCCGAACCCTAACCCTAACCCTATCCCTCAACCTCAAACTAACCGTCACACTAACCCTTACCCTCACCCTAATGCTAAGCCTAACCCTCACACTAACCCTAACCCTCACCCTAACCATAACCCTACCCCTCACCCTAACCCTCATCATAACCCTAAACAAAACCTAACCCTAAACCTAACCCTCACCTTCACCCTCAACCTCAGCCTAACCCTAACCTTAACACTAATCCAAACCCTAATCCTCACCCTAACCCTAACCATTATCCTAATCCTAACCCTAATCCTCACCCTAAACCTAACACTCAGCCTAACTTTCACCCTAAACCTAAACCTAACCCTAACGCTTACCCTCACCCTAAACCTCACCCTAACCCTTACCCTCAGCCTAACCCTCAGCCTAACCCTCAACCTAACCCTAACCCTAACCCTCACCGTCACCCTCACCCTAACTCTCACCCTAACCCTAACCCTAAACCTCACCCTAACCGTAACCTCAACCTGTACCCTGACACTAAACCTAACCCTCACCCTAACATTAACCCTAAAACTAACCCTCACCCTAACCCTCACACTAAACCTAAACGGCACCCTAACCCTCACTCTCACCCTAAACCTCACCCTAAACCTAACCCTAACTCTCACCCTCAACGTTGCCATCACCCTAACCCTATTCCTAACTCTAACCCTCACCCTAACCCTAACCCTCAAACTCACGCTAACACTCACCCTCACACTACGCCTAAACCTACCCCTAACCCTGAACCTCACAGTCACCCTAATCCTAACCCTAACCCTCACCCTCACTGGAACCCTAACCCTAACCCTCACCATAACACTAAACCTAACCCTAACCCTAACCCTCACCTTCACCCTTGCCCTCACCCTGACCCTAATCCTAACCCTAAACCTCATATAAACCTCACCCTAACCCAACCCAAACACTCACCCTAACCCTAACCCTAACCCTAAACCCCACGCTAAGCCTAAGCCTAAGCCTAAGCCTAAGCCTAAGCCTAACCCTAACACTAACCCTAACTCTAACTCTAAAGCTCACTCTCACCCTAACCCTAACTCTAACCCTAACACTAAACCTAAACCTCATCCTAACCCTAATCCTAACCCTCAGCCTCACCCTCCCCGTAACCGTAACCGTAACCCTAACCCTAAAATAACCCTCACCCTAACTCTAACCCTTACCCTGACCCCCAAGCTTGGACTAAGCCTAAGCCTAAGCCTAAGCCTAAGCCTAACCCTAACCCTCACACTCACCCTCACCCTAACCCTAACTGTAACACTAACCCTAACACTAACCCTCATACTATCCCTCACGCTAATGCTAACTCTAACCCTAAACCTCACCCTCATCCTAACCCTCACCCTCACCCTCACCCTCAGCCTAACACTAAGCCTAATCCTAACCCTAACCCTAACCCTAAACCTTACACTCAACCTCACCCTAACACTAAGCCTAAGCCTAACACTAACCCTAACCCTCACTCTCACCCTATCCCTCACCCAAACCCTAACCCTAACACTAACCCTAACCCTAACCCTCACCCTAAACCTCACCCTAACCCTAACTCTAACCCTAAAGCTCACCCTCACCCTAACCCTAACCCTAACCCTAATCCTCAGCCTCAGCCTCAACGTCACCATAACCTTAACCCGAAGCCTAACCCTAACAATAACCCTATCCCTAACACTAATCCTATCCCTAACCTTCACCTTAACCCTCACCCTAAACATAACCCTAATCCCACCCTCACCCTAGCTCTCACCTTAACGCTAATACTAACCCTAACAATCACCCAAAATCTCACACTAATCCTAACCCTAAACCTGACACTAACCTTAACCCTCACACTCACATTCACCCTCAAACTAAACATAAACCTAATCCTAAGCATAACCCTCACTCTCACACTCATCCTAACCCTACCCCTACCCCTAACCCTCATCCTAACCCTAATTTCCACCCTAAGCCTAACCCTCACCTTAATGCAAACCCTCAACCTGAACCTAACCCTCACCCTAACCATAACCCTAATCCTCACCCTCACCCTAGCCCTCACCCTAACCCTAATCCTAACCCTAAACCTCACCCAAACTCTCACCCTAATCCTAACCCTAACCCTCACCCTATCCTAACCCTCACCCTCACCCTCAGCTTCAGCCTAACCCTAAACCTTATCCTAATCATAACCCTCACCCTCACCCTCATCCTAACCCTACCCCTAACCCTAACCCTCACCCTAACCCAACCTCCACGCTAAACCTAACCCTCACCTTAAAACTAACCCTCACCCTAACCCTAAGCCTAACTCTAACACCAAACCTCATCCTCACCCTAACACTAACCCTAACACTAATCCTTACACTAAACCTCACCCTAATGCTAACTCTAACCCTAAACCTCATGCTGACCCTAACCCTAACCCTCACCCTAACCCTCACCCTCAGCCAAACCCTAAGCCTAAGCCTAACCCTAACCCTAACCTTCACACTCACCCTCACCCTAACCCATAACCTAATCCTAATCCAAACCCTAACCCTAAACCTAACACTCACCCTAACCCTCACCCTAACCCTTACCCTCACCCTAACCCTAACCATAATGCTCACCTTCACCCTAAACCTAACCCTAACGCTCACCATCACCCTAACCCTCACTTAAAACCTAACCCACACCCACACCCTAAACCTCAGTCTCACCCTCACCCATACCCTCACGCTAATCCACACCCTCATCCTAAACATCAGCCTAAGCCTAACCCTCACCCTTACCCTAACTCTCACCCTCACTATCACCCTCAGCCTAACCCTAATCCTAACCGTAATCCTAACCCTAACCCTCACCCTCAACCACAACCTCAACTTAACCTTAACCCTAACCCTAATCCTAACCCTAAACTTCAGCCTCACCTTAACCCTAACCCTAACCCTCACCGTAACCCTAATCCTAACCCTAACCCAAACCCTAACCCTCACCCTAAACCTCACCCTAACTCTAAACCTAACACTTACCCTAACACTAACCCTCAGCCTAAACCTCACCCTAACACTAACTCTAACCCTAAACCTCATCCTCATCATAACCCTAACCCTCACCCTCACCCTCAACCTCATCCTAACCCTAAGGCTAAGACTAACCCTAACCCTAATGCTTACACTCACCCTCACCCTAACCCTAAACCTGAACCTTTTCCTAACCCTAACCCAAACATTCATCCTAACCTTTACCCTAACCCTAACCCTAAACCTAACCCTCACCAAAACCCTCACCCAAACTCTAACTCTAACCCTAAACCCCACCCTCACCCTAACCCTAACCCTCACCCTTACCTCACCCTCACCGCAACCCTAACCGAAACCCTAACCCTAAACTTCACCCTCAACCTCACCCAAACCAAACCCAAACCCTCAACCGAACCCTCAACCTAACCCTCATCCTCACCATCACCCTCAGCCTAACCCTAACCCTAATTTAACCCTAACCTTCACCCTCACCCTAACCCTAGCCCTAACCCTTACTCTCACCCCAACCCAAACCTCCACCCTAAACTTAACCCTCACCCTAACCCTAACCCTTATGCTAACCCTAACCCTCACACTAACCCTAACCCTCACCATAAACGTAATCCTACCCCCTCACGCTACCCCTCACCCTACGCCTCACCGTAACCCTAAACCTAACCGTAATCTTAACCCTAACCCTAACCCTAAACCTCACCCCAATCCTAACCCTCACCCTCACCCTCAACCTCACGCTCACCATAACCGTAACCCTAACCCTAACCCTAACATTAACCCTAAACCTAAACCTAAACCTAATCCTAATCCTTAAACTCACCCTCAAACTCACCCTAACCTTAACAATGACCCTAATCCTAACCCTAAACCTAACCCTAACCCTAATTCTAACACTCAGCCTAACCAAAACCATAACCTTAAACCTCATCCGAACCATAACCAAAACGCTCACCCTCACCCTAACCCTAAATCTAACCCTAAGCCTACCCCTCACCCTAACACTGACTCTACCACTCACGGTAACCCTAACCCTCAATTTCACCCTAACCCTCACCCTAAACCTTACCCTAACCCTAACTCTAACCCTAACCCTAACCCGCACACTAAACCTAACCCTCACCCTAACCCTAACACTTACCCTCATCCTCACACTCACCCTCACCCTAAAACTAACCCTAACCGTCACCCTAACCCTCACACTAACTCTAAGGCTAACCCTAACCCTCATTCTCATTCTAACCCTCACGCTAACCCTAACCCTAACCCTCACTCTAACCCTCGCCCTCACAATAACCCTCACCCTAAGCCTAACCCTCACCCTAACTCTAACCTTCACACTCACCCTCAGGCTAACCCTATACCGAATCCTATCCCTCACCCGCACTCTCAGCCTAACCTCAACCGAACCCTAACCCTAAACCTAAACCTCACCCTCACCCTAACCCTCACTCTAACCCTAATCCTAACCCTAAACCTAATCCTAACCCTCAGCCGCACCCTAAACCTCACCGTCAGTCTAACCCTAAACCTAAACCTAACCCTCACCCACACCCTAACCCTCAGACTCAACCAAACCCTCACCCTCACCCTAAAACTCACCCTAACCCTAACCCTCAACCTCACCCTCACCCACACCCAAACCCTAATCCTCAGTCTCACCCGAAATCTCACCCTCATCCTAAACCTCACCCTCACCCTAAACATCACCTAAGCCTAACCTTCACCCTCACCATAACCCTAAACCTAAACCTCACCCTAACCTTAACCCTCACCCTCAACCTAACCCTCAGCCTCACCCTAACCCTAATCCTACCCCTAAACCTCACCCTCACTCTCCACATCATCTTAAACTAACCCTCACCCTAACCCTAACCCTAACCCTCAGCCTAACCCTAACTCTCACCCTAACCCTCACCCTCACCCCAACCTCACCCTAACCATAACCCTAAACCTAGACCTTACCCTAACCCTTACCATCACACTCACCCTCACACTCAACCTAACCCTCACCCTCAAACTAGCCCTCAGCCTAAACCTAACACTAACCCTAAACCTCACCCTCACCTTCACACTCAGACTAAACCTAACCCTAAACCTAATCCTAACCTTAACCCTCACACTCACACTCACCATAAAGCTCATCCTCACCATAGCCCTCACCCTAACCCTAACCCTAACCCAAACCCTAAACATCAACATCACCCTCAGCCTCCCCCTCTCCCTCAGGCTAACCCTAACCCTAACCTTAATCCTAACCCTAACCCTAACACTCACACTAACCCTAACCCTCACTCTCACCCTAAACCTCACCCTAACACTTACCCTCACCCTAACCCTTACCCTAAGCCTAACGCTCACACTAAACCTAACCCTCACCCTAACCCTAACGCTAACCATCACCCAAACCCTAAGCCTAACCATAAACCTCACCCTAAACCTAATCATCACCATCACCCTAGCCCTCAAACCAACCCTAATCCTAACCCTAACCCTCACCCTTACCCTCACCCTAACCGTAAATCTCACTATCACCCTCACCCTAACACTAACCCAAACCCACAACCTAACCCTAATGCTCACCCTAACCCTAACCCTAACCCTCACCCTCAACCTCAACCTCACCTTAGCCCTAAACTTAACCCTAACCCTCACCCTAACCCTAAGCCTAATCCTAATGCTAACTCTAAGCCTCACCCTCACCCAAACCCTCACCCTCACCCTAACCCTCACCCTAACCCTAATCATAACCCGCAACCTCACCCTAACCCAAAACTTAAACCTAAACCGAACCCTCACCCTCACCCTCACTCAAAACCTAACTCTAACCGTAACCCTTACCCTCACCCTCACTTTAACCCTAACAATAACCCTAAACCTAACTGTAACTCTAAACCTCAACCTAACCCTAACCCTAACCCTAACTGTAACCCTCACCCTAACATGATGATCGTAACCCTCACATTCACCCTAACCCCCACCTTAACCTTTACCCTCACCCTAACGATAACACTAGCCCTAAGCCTATCCATCCCACTAACCCCAACCCTAACTCTCACGCTCACCCTCACACTCACCCTAACCCTCACCCTCACCATAGCCCTCACACTAACCCTAACCCAAACAAAACCCTACACCTCAACATCACCCTCACCCTCAACCTCACCCTCAGGCTAACCCTAACCCTAATCCTAACCCTAAACCTCACCTTAACACTCACGCTAACCCTAACCCTCACTCTCACCCTAACCCTCACCCTAACACTTACCCTCACCCTAACCCTTACCCTAAGCCTAACACTCACACTAAACCTAACCCTCACCCTAACCCTAACGCTAAAAATCACCCTAACCCTAAGCCTAAACCTAAACCTCACCCTAAACCTAATCCTCTCCATCAACCTAGCCCTCAAACCAACCCTAATCCTAACCATAACCCTCACCCTTACCCTCACCCTAACTATAACTCTCACTCTCACCGTCACACTAACACTAACCCTAACCCTCACCCTAACCCTAACCCACCCTCACGCTCACCCTCATCCTCACCCTAGCCCTAAACTTAACCCTAACCCTCACACTAACCCTAAGCCTAATCCTAATGCTAACTCTAAGCCTCACCCTCACTCAAACCCTCACCCTCACCCTAACCCTCACCCTAGCCCTAATCATAAACCGCAACCTCCCTCACCCTCATCCAAAACCTAAACCTAAATCGAACCCTCACCCTCACCCTCACCGTCACTCAAAACCTAACTCTACCCGTAACCCTTACCCTCACCCTCAAATTAACGCTAACAATAACCCTAACCCTAACTGTAACTCTAACCCTCAAACTAACCCTAACCCTAACCTTTACCCTCACCCTAACCATAACCCTAGCCCTAAGAATAAACCTCCCACTAACCCCAACCCTCACCCTAACCCTCACCCTCACCCTAACCCTAAACCTAACCCTCACACTCACACTAATTCTAACCCTAAACCTAACCCTAACCCTCACGCTAACCCTCAAAGAAACTCTAAGGCTAACCTAAACCTCACTCTCACCCTAACCCTCACCCTCAACCTAACCTTTACCCTAACCCTAATCCTAACCCTAACCCTCACCCTCACCCCGTCTCTAATCCTAACTGTCACCCTAACCCTAAACCTATCGCTAAACCTCACCCTATCCCTAACCCTCACCGTAACCCTAACCCAAACCCTGACCCTCACCCTAACCCTAACCCTAACCCTCACCCTAAACCTCACCCTAATGCTTACCCTCAACCTAACCCTAAACCTAACCCTAACCCTAATCCTCACAATAACCCTATGCCTAACCCTAACCCTAACACTCACCCTAATGCTAAACCTCAACCTAAACCTCACCCTCAGCCTAACCCTCAACATCAGCCTAACACTCACCTCACCCTAAACATCACCCTAACCCTAACCCTAACACTCACCCTAAACCTCACCATCACCCTCACACTCACCCTAAGCCTAACCCTAACTCTACCCCTAAACCTTAACCTAACCCTCATCATCCCCCTCACCCTAAACCTATCCCTAACCCTAACACTAACCCTCACCCTCACCCTAACCCTACCTCTAACCCTAAACCTAACCCTCACCCTAAACCTAACCCTCAACCGCAACCTAACCCTAACCCTCACCCTAACCGTTGTCCTCACCCTAAATCTAACCCTAAACCTAACCCTAACAATCACAATAACCCTAACTCTCATTCTAACCATAAACCTACCCCTCAACCTAACACTCACCCTAACCCTAACCCTAAACCTAACCCTCACCTTAGCCCTAACCTTAAGCCTCACCCTCAACTTAACCCTCACCGTCACCCTAACACTCACCCTAAGCCTAACCCTCAGCCACATCTTAACCCTCACCCGAACCGAACCCTCACCCTAACACTCACCCTCATCCTAAATATCACCCGAACCCTAACCCTCACCCTAACACTAAAACTAAACTTCACCCTCAACCTAACCCTCTCCCTAAATCTTAACATCACCCTAACCCTAACCCTAAACCTCACCCTCAGCCTAAACCTAACCCTAACTCTAATCCTAAACCTAACCCCCACCCTCACCCTCACCCTCACAGTCACCCTAAGCGTAATCCTTAACCTAACCCTCACTCTATCACACACTCTAACCCTCACGAAAAACCTAACCCTCATTCTCACCCTATCCCTCACCCTAACCCTAACCATAACGCTCACCTTCACCCTAAACCTAACCCTAAAGCTCACCATTACCCTAACCCTCACCTAAAACCTAACCCACACCCGCACCCTAAACCTCAGTCTCACCCTCACCCATACCCTCACCCTAACCCTCACCCTCACCCTAAACATCACCCTAAGCCTAACCCTCACCCTTACCCTAACTCTCACCCTCACCCTCACCCTCAGCCTAACCCTAAACCTAACCCTAATCCTAACCCAAACCCTCACCCTCACCCTCAACCACAACCTAACCTTAACCCTAACCCTAATCCTAATCCTAACCCTCAGACTCACCATAACCCTAACACTAACCCTCACCTTAACACTAACCCTCAACTTCTCCCTCAGCTTACCAGTATCCGTAACCCTAATCCTAACCCTCACACTCACCCTCACCCTAACCTAACCCTAATCTTCACCCTAACCCTAACACTAACTCTCACCCTCACCCTCACCCTAACCCTAATACTACCCCTCACCAAAACCCTAACTCTCACCCTCACCCTCACCCTAACACTCATCCTCACCCTAACCCCAAACCTCACCGTAATCCTCACACGCACCCTCACCCTATCCCTCAGTCTAACCCAAACCTTAACCCTAATCCTAACTCTCACACTCACCCCTTATCCTCAGCCTAACACTCACCCTCATACTCACCCGCACCCTAACCCTTAACCTCACTGTAACCCTCACCCGAACCCTGAGCTTAACCATAACCCTAATCCTAACCCTAGCCCTCAACGTCACCCTCACCCTAAACCGAACCCTAATCCTAGGCCTCACCCTCACCATCACCCTCACCGTAACCCTAACCCTCACCCTAACCCTATCCCTAACCCTAACCATCACAGTAACCCTAACCCTAACCCTACCACTCACACTCACCCTAACCTTAAAACCCTAACCCACACCTTAAAACTCACTGTAACACTCATGAAAACCCTAACCCTCACTCTCACCCTAAACCTCACCCTAATGCTTATCCTCACCCTAACCCTCACCCTAACCCTAACCCTAACCCTCATCCTATCCCTCATCCTAATCTTTTTTTTTTTTTTTTAATTGTATTTTATTTTATTTGAGAACATACTGTACAGAGGGGCTACAATTACATGGGCAGAATAATGCATACATTTCTTACCAAGCATTGCAGCCTCCTCCTTTGTTTACCCTTCACTTCCCTTCCCTGCCTCCCCCCTCCCCCCACCCAATTTTACCCCCCTCCCCCCACCCAATTATACCCCCCTCCCCCCCCCACACCGAAATTGTAAAGCTGGTTTTGACATGACATTTTGTACTTCTCATTGTTGCAACAGGTCCACCTGAATCCTTAAACGATTTGTTTGTCCCCATCTCCTCCACATGATATACTGATATCAAATACAGTGAAAGCGGGGGTTACACTGTGGGGGAGGGACATACAAAGCAATAAAGGAATAATCTTATAAATGCATTAGAAATACATGCATGAAAGAAACGAAAACATTAAAATACATATTTAAGGGTTCATTTTCCTAACATCACATTATCTGGCCTTTTCCGCTTGACTCATACCTATACTAGATATTGCAAATAAGGGAAACCATGGGACCTATGCTTCTTTGGGCCTGGCTTACTTCACTTAATATAATTTTTTCCAAACCTTTCCATTTCCTAACAAATGGGGAAATGTCATTCTTTCTGATGGAGGCATAGAATTCCATTGTGTATATATACCACATTTTCTTGATCCATTCATCTACTGAGGGGCATCTGGGTTGGTTCCATATCTTAGCTATGGTAAATAATGCTGCAATAAACATAGTTGTGCTGGTAGCTTTAGTGTGGTCTTGTTTGTAAACATTTGGGTAAATGCCCAAAACTGGGATTGCTGGATCATAGGGGAGATCTATGTGAAGTCTTTTGAGGAACCTCCATACTGCTTTCCAAAGTGGTTGAACAAGTTTACATTCCCACCAACAATGAAGTAAGGTTCCTTTCTGTCCACATCCCCTCCAGCATCTGTTGTTATTAGAGTTCTTGATTTTTGCTGTTCTAACTGGAGTGAGGTGATATCTCAATGTTGTTTTGATTTGCATTTCTTTTATGGCTAGGGATGTTGAACATTTCTTCATGTGTCTATTGGCCATCCTTCTTTCTTCTTCAGAGAAGCTTCTCTTTAAGTCTTTCGCCCACTTATTTATTGGGCAGTTGTTTCTTTGAGGATTTGTTGTTGGGTGGTTTAATTTTTTGAGTTCCAAGTATATTTTTGATATGAGACCTTTGTCCGTTGTATGGCTAGTAAAGATCTTCTCCCAATCGGTGGGCTTTCTATTGATCTTGCCAGCTATGTCATTTGCCCTGCAGAAGCTCTGCAATCTTATGCAATCCCATTTGTCCAACCTTTCTTTGATTTGTTGTGCTTCCGGGTCTCTATTCAGAAAATTTCGACCTGAGCCAAGGAGACCTAGGGTTTCTCCTATTCCATCCTGTAATGTTTTCAGAGTGTCTGCTTTGAGTTCAAGGTCTTTGATCCATTTGGAGTTGATTCTGGTGCAGGGTGATATATAAGGATCTAGCTTTAGTTTTCTACATGTAGTTAACCAATTTTGCCAGCACCATTTACTGAAGAGGCTGTCTTTCTTCCATTCTATTGTTTTAGCTTCCTTATCGAAGATTAGATGGCTATAGGTCTGTAGGTTCATTTCTGGGTTTTCAATTCTATTCCATTGGTCCTGAGGTCTGTTCTTATGCCAATACCAAGCTGTTTTGATTACTATGGCTTTATAGTAGAGTTTGAAATTTGGTATTGATATTCCTCCAGCAGTGTTCTTTCCGTTGAGGAGCGTTTTTGCTATTCGGGGTCTTTTATTGTTCCATATGAATTTTTGGATTGCCTCCTCTATTTCCTTGAAGAATGAGGGTGGAATTTTGATAGGTATCGCGTTGAATTTGTAGATAGCCTTGGGAAGTATTGCCATTTTCACGATGTTAATCTTGCCAATCCAGGAGCATGGGAGGTTTTGCCATTTTTTAAGTTCTGTGTTGATTTCCTTTTTCAAGATTTTAAAGTTTTCATCATAGAGGTCCTTCACTTCTTTGGTTAAGTTAATTCCTAGGTATTTTATTTTTTGTGGGGCTATTACAAATGGAGTTGCTTTCCTAATTTCAGCCACACTTTTCTCATTGTTGGCATATAGAAAAGCCATTGATTTTTGGGGGTTAATTTTATAACCTGCTACTTTGCCAAAGTTTTGAATCAGCTTGAGTAATTTGGGAGTGGAGTCTATGGGATTCTTTAAATACAAGATCATGTCATCTGCAAAGAGGGAAAGTTTTATTTCTTCTTTCCCTATTTGGATCCCCTTTATGTCTGCATCTTGCCTTATTGCTGTAGCTAGGCATTCTAATACTAGATTGAAGAGAAGTGGAGAGAGTGGGCATCCTTGTCTTGTTCCTGAGTTAAGAGGAAATGGCTTTAGTTTTTCACCATTGAGTATAATGCTGGCTGTAGGTTTGTCATATACAGCCTTTATTGTATTGAGGAATGTTCCATGGATTCCTAATTTTTCCAGAACCTTCATCATAAAGGGGTGTTGGATCTTGTCAAATGCTTTTTCTGCATCTATTGAGATAACCATGTGGTTCTTATTCTTGCTCCTGTTGATGTGATGAATAATATTAATTGATTTGCGTATATTGAACCAGCTTTGCATCCCTGAAATGAATCCTGTTTGATCATGGTGTATGATTTTTTGGATGAATTGTTGAAGTCGATTGGCCAAAATTTTGTTGAGAAGTTTTGCATCAATGTTCATCAAAGAAATGGGTCTATAGTTTTCTTTCTTTGATGAGTCCCTGCCTGGTTTTGGGATGAGGGTTATGATGGCTTCATAGAATGTGTTTGGTAGTGAGCTTTCTCTTTCAATTTCATTGAAGAGTTGGAGGAGTATTGGTGTGAGCTCTGCTTTGAAGGCCTTGTAAAATTCCGCTGTAAAACCATCTGGTCCTGGACTTTTCTTAGCTGGGAGGTCTCTTATTGCTGTTTCTATTTCAATGCTTGATATGGGCCTGTTAAGCTGGTTTAACTCATCTTGGTTTAGTTTTGGCATGTCAATATTTGCTAGGAAAAGGTCCATTTCTGTCAAGTTCTCAAACTTATTAGCATAAAGTTTTGAGAAGTATTCCCTTATAATGTTCTGAATCTTGGTTGTTTCCGTGGTGATGTTTCCATTCTCATCTCTGAGTTTATTAATTTGGGTGTGCTCTCTCCTTTTTCTGATAAGGTTTGCTAAGGGTCTGTCGATTTTGTTAAGTTTTTCGAAGAACCAACTCTTTGTTTTGTTGATTCTTTCTATAGTTTTTTTGGATTCTAATTCATTTAATTCTGATTTAATTTTGATTATTTCTTTCCGTCTACTGGATTGGGGTTTATCTTGCTGCTCTTTTTCAAGGAGGTTTAGATGTGTCATTAAATTGTTAGTTTCCGATCTCTCCAATTTGTTGATGTAGGAGCTCAGAGCTATAAACTTTCCTCTGAGTACTGCCTTTGCTGTGTCCCAGAGGAGCTGGTAATTTGTGTGTTCATTTTTGTTGAATAGCATGAACATTTGAATTTCCTTTCTAATCTCTTCCATGACCCACTCATGATTCAGTAGTGTGTTGTTCAGCCTCCATGTGATACCGGACTTTCTTTGGTGGCTTTTGGTGTTGAGTTCTAATTTTATTCCCTTGTGGTCAGAGAGAATGCAAGGTATAACTTCAATGTTTCTGAATTTAGACAAGTTTGCTTTGTGGCCTAAAATGTGGTCTATTTTAGAAAACGTTCCATGTGCTGCTGAGAAGAACGTGTATTCTGATGCTGCTGGGTGAAATGTTCGGTAAATGTCTGTTAAGTCTAGTTGATCTATGCAGCTGTTTAGATCTGCGGTTTCTCTGTTGAGTTTTTGCCGAGTTGATCTATCTAGTGGGGAGAGTGGTGTGTTAAAATCCCCAACGATTAATGTCTTTGGATCTATCTGGGATTTGAGGGAAAGTAGTGTTTCTTTGATAAATTTGGGTGCTCCATTGTTTGGCGAATAGATATTTAGAATTGTAATATCCTCCTGAAGGAGAGATCCTTTAATTAGTATGTAGCGACCTTCTTTATCTCTTCTCACGAATTTTAATTTGAAGTCTATTTTATCTGATATTAGGATTGCAACTCCCGCCTGTTTATGAGGGCCGTTTGCTTGGTAGATTTTGTTCCAGCCTTTAACCTTGAAAATATGTTTGTTTTTACGGGCAAGATGTGACTCCTGCAGGCAGCAGATAGAAGGGTCTTGTTTTTTAATCCAACTAGACAGTCTATGTCGCTTAATTGGAGAGTTCAGTCCGTTAACGTTAAGAGATAGGACTGAGAGGTATTTGGGAGTTCCTGCCATGTTATCCACCTTCTTGGGGGCTGTGAAAACTGGGTTCTTCCTAAGGTTCTTGGATTCTCCGTTTGTGTGCAGTTTCTTGGCCTTTGTTGCGTTCTTGTTGGTTTTCTATGTGTAGGACATCTTTAAGAATCTTTTGCAGGGCTGGTTTGGTGGAGATGTATTGTTTCAATTTTTCTTTGCTATGGAAGGTTTTTATTTGGCCTTCAGTTATGAAGGAGAGTTTAGCTGGGTACAGTATTCTTGGTTGATAGTTGTTTGTTTTTAGGGCATGGCATACGTCATTCCAGGCTCTTCTTGCTTTGATTGTCTCTGCTGAGAAATCTGAGGTAATTCTAATTGGTTTCCCTTTATAGGTGATTAATCTTTTCTCCTTGACAGCTTTAAGGATCTTTTCCTTGGTCTGGGTTGATCCTGTGTGGATTATAATGTGACGGTGGGATGTCCTATTCTGGTCTGGTCTATTTGGGGTTCTAAAAGCTTCTTGTATCTGAATAGGCCTATCTTTTTGTATGTTTGGGAAGTTCTCTGCTAGGATCCTGTTAAACAAATTTCCTAGACCATTAACTTCTGTTTCTAGGTGCTCCTCTACACCCATTATCCTTAAATTGGGCCTTCTGATGGTGTCCTCCAGGTGTTGGATAGACCTATCATATTTCTTGGACTTGTCTTGGATGGTTGTATGTTCTTTCTCTATAATATCTAGGCTGTCTTCAATCCCTGAGATTCGATCTTCTGCATGGTCTAACCTGCTGTCAAGACTCTCTACTTTGTTTTTTATCTCTTTTCCTTCTACTTGGTCAGCTTTGATGGCTTCAAGTTCTTTGTTGAAGCTCTGTTTTAGGTCTTGTATGAATTTCTTTACTTCCTTAATTTGGTGTTCAGTGTTTGTTCTCAAATCACTTAGTTGATTGGTTATGGTTTCTTTGGACTCCCATTCCTTCTGTTGGGTTCCATTCAACATTCCCTTTGTGGTCTCCCTGACTTCCTTCAGCTCTTTGTTAATGGATTCCATGAATGTCTTTAGTGATCTTTGTGTATTCTCTACCTGGTCTCTTAATTCGTGAATTACTCTTTGATTAGTTTCCTCCCTTCTGTGGGATTCCTGCAGTTCTCTTTGAGTGTTCTCTGCCTGCTCACGCCATTCCTCCCTTTCTCTTTGAGTATTCTCAAGTTGTTCATGCAAATCCTGTATCAGTTTTTGAGAAGCTTCCTCACGCTTATGATATTCCTGTATAAACTTCTGGGATGCCTCCTCTCTCTCCCTATCACGCTCATACAGAGTCCTTTGTACATTGTCAAACTTCTCATTTATCATGTTTGCTATTAGTGTTTGTAGAGCTATTTGGGAACTCTCCTCTGGGTTATTCTTTATCTGTTCTAATCCCTGATTATCAAGGTTGGGAATTGAGATACCCGAATTTGCCATTTTTCTTGTGTTTTTCCGGCTTACTCGGCCCATTTGAGATAAAGATTGCACCAGTTTTGTGCTAGAACACTATCTTAAGGCAACCATCAACCAAAGTTTGCATTTGTACAGTCAATAGTCTACAGATACAATCTAGTTCAACAGATACATCTATTCAACATCAAACGACTATATGTTAAAGGACTTCGAACCGCAGAAAAGAATTTGGAAAACCAGAAATTATTAGGATTAGTGAGAGATGTGGGTAAAAAATAGGAATAGATTGGTGTGGGGAGGCACAAGGAGAGTTAACTATGTCCTACTCACAGTGCAGGAAATGGGTTGGGTAGGATGCAAGTAGAGAGAGAGAGAAAAAGAAGAGACGGAAAGGGGTATAAAGAGAGACCAGAAAAAGAATAGAAACGTAAAAATTAATGTTATTATAGAGGTTAAAAGACCGTCTATTTAGAGAGGAATGTGAATATGTTCAGAGAAGGGGAGGGACATTGAGGAGATGTGAAAAGCTTTAAGGGAGAAGAAAAGATCAGAAGTTCAGTAGAGCTAGATAAAAAACAAAAAGATAATTAAGAAAGAAAGAAAAAGAGAAAGAAGACAAGAAAAGAAAGGAAAACTCTCATTCACGTAATTCTGAAATAAAAATTATAAGATGAGAAAAAAAGTTACTGGAAAACAATTATTTTTTCAGAAGAGGCAAAAATTAAAGATTGATAAAAGTTTTAGAAGGGAAAAAAATTTATATACATATATATATATATAAGGTAACAAAAAACAAAAAACAAGCAAAAAAAAGAAAAGAAGAAGAAAAAAAAGAGAAAAAAAAAAAAGAAAAAAAAAAGAAGAAAAAAAAATTCTTTTGATTTTTTTTTTTTTGTTTTTTTGTTTTTGGGGGGGGAGGAGTGGGAAGAATCCTGTATCTCCCTTTTGTCTGCAACCAGTCTCTTGGAGTCTCTGGTCAGCTTGAGGTCCTGTGGCTTGATTGGTTTCTTAAGTCAGTTGGTTGGAAGAGGCAGAAAAATGCTCTGCTTTACCCAAGATTTTGAGATCCCCCTCCCAGGTTAGTTTTCTGGGAGGGTGGTCTGCTTTGAGAGTCACAAAAGAGGGGGATGTGGTGATGAGGCTAGGTTCTGGGTGGAGTTGAGGCCTTTCAGCAAACAGTAGCTTTTCCCTGGGGCTATTTTGTGATAACTCACAGCGCCCAGCCTGGAGCCATTCTCAGGGTTTCTGTTTTTCAATTGATTGTGGTGGCTGCTAGAGGGAGGGGCAGCCTCTGGCTCTGGTTACCCAGTGAGGCTAGGCTGGCGCCTGTGCTGGGTGACTTTTCCCTGGATGGAGCTGAGTCTGGCAGGTCACTTCGGCGTTAAGTTCTTGTGACCTGCTAAATGACTCATTTTATTCCAAGGCCTGAGCTGAAGCTAGCAGCAACTCCGAGCTTTGTCGGTATCCAAGATGGAGATCACCGGTGCTGGGGGGGGAGGGGTGGTCTTCCTTCCTCTGCTCCCTGAGGAGTGAGGATGTCGGGCTTGTACTCACGCTGAGTCTTGGGTCCTGGGTCGTCTCTGGTGCCGAGTCTTGGATCCTGGGTCGTCTCTGGTCTGCAAGCTGCAGGGTGAAGATGTCCGCTCTTTGTTGGTTCTTGCTGGTGTTGAGTAGAATCCGCTCGGCCGCTGCGTCTGGCTCCTTCGTCCCGGACTCTCTGTGTGAGCGCTCAGGTATGGCCCCCGGCTGTGGTCTCTGCCGCTTGCGACCCTGTCGCCGCCGCCGCCGCCGTGGCGGCTGCTGGCGACCACTTGCCTTGGCTTCCCCTCTCTTGTTTAACTCTCTGTCCTGTGATGGCACACTTGGTGTGATTCTCTGGCTTAGGACTGTTCACTGGAACTCTAAAGCTGCTTTCTATGCGAGAGCTTGTTCAGATTCCAGCTTCTCCTCCGCCATCTTCCCGGAACTCCTCCCTCATCCTAATCTTAACCCTACCCCACACCCTAATCCTAATCCTAACACTCACCCTTACACTAACCTTAACCCTAAACCTAACTCTAAACTTCCCTCTAATCCTCAACATAACCCTAACCCTAACCCTCACCTTAACACTAACCCTAACCTTAACCCTCATCCTCACCCTAACTCTTAACCTCACTGTAACGTTAACCCTAACTCTAACCCTCAACCTCACCCTAAACCTCACCCTCACAATAACTCTTACCTCACACCAAACCTCACCCTAAACCTAAACCTGACCCTCACCCTCACCATCACCGTAACCGTAAGTCTAACCCTAACCCTAACAATAACCCTAACCATAAACCTAACCGTCACCCTCACCAAAACCCTAAACCTAACCCAATCCCTTACCCTAACCCTACCCCTAACCCTAACCCTAAACCTAACCTAAACCCTAACGCTAACCTCACCCTCACCGTAAAGGTAACCCTAACCCTAACAATAACCCAAAAGTTGACCCTAATCCAAACCCTCACGCTCACCCTCACCATAACCCGAAGCCTAACCCTAAGCCTAACCCTAACCCTTAACCTCACCCTAATCCTAAACATCACCCTATCCCTCACCCTCAACCTCACCTTAACCTTAATTCTAACCCTAACCCTAACCCTAAACCTCACCTTAACCCTCACCCTCACCCTAACCCTAACACAAAACCTAACAAAACACAAAACCTAGCCCTCACCCTAACCCTAAACCTAACCCTAACCCTCACAGTAAACCTAACCCTCACTCTAAACCTTACCCTACGCCTCACCCTAAGCCTAATCCTAACCCTAACCATAACCCTAAACCTAAACCTCACCCTAACCCTAACACTAATCCTCACACTCATCCTCACCCTCATCTTAACTGTAACCCTAACCCTAACAATAAACATAATCCTTAACCTAATCCTAACCCTCACCCTCACCCTAACCCTAAACCTAACCCTAACCCTCATCCTAAACCTAACCCTCACCCTAACCGTAAACCTTACCCTAACGCAAACCCTCACCCTAACCCTAGCCTTATACTTAAACCTAAACCTCACCCTAACCCTAACGCTAACCCTCACCATCCCCCTAGCCCTCACCCTAACCCTAATCCTAACCCTAAACCTCATCGTAAATCTAACCCTCACCTTAATCTTGAACCTCACCCTCACCCTCAGCCTAACCCTAAGCCTAAACATAAACCTAACCCTAATAAAAACACTCACACTAACTCTGTTCCTAATCCTAAAACTAACACTAACCCTAACCCTAACCCTAACCCTATCCCTAAAAGAACCCTAACCGTAACCCTAAACCTCACACTCACCCTATCCCTAAAGTTAACCCTAACCCTAACCCTAACCCTAAACCTCACCCTAAACCTTACCCTCACCCTAAACCTCACCCTCACCCCCACAGTAACCGTAACTCTAACCCTAACCCTAACAATAATCCTAACCCTAAACCTAAACCTATCCCTAACCCTCACCCTCACCCTCACCCTCATCCTAACCCTAACCCTCACCCTAACCCTAATGCTAACCCTCACCCTCACCCTCACCCTAACCCCAATCCTAACCCTAACCCTCACCCTAACCCTCACCCTAACCCTAAACCTAACACTCACCCTACATCTAATCCTCACCCGCACCCTAAACCTAATCCTAACCCTAGGCCTCACCCTCATACTCACCCTCACCCTCAGCCTAACCATAACTGTAATTCTAATCCTAAACCTCAACCTCACACCTCACCCTAAGCCTAACCCTCACGTCACCCTCACCCTCACCCTAACCCTTACCTTCAACCTTACCCTCAGCATAACCCTAACTCCAATCCTAACCCTAACCCTCAACCTCACCCTCACCCTAAACCTAAACCTAACCCTAGGCCTCACCCTCACCCTCACCCTCACCATAACCCTAACCCTCACTCTCACCCTAACCCTATCCCTAACACTTACCCTAACTCTAACCCTAACCCTAACCCTAACACTCACACTCACCCTAACCCTAAAACCCTAACCCTCACCCTAAAATTCACCATAACACTCATGATAACCCTAAACCTCACTCTCACCCTAAAACTCACCCTAATGCATATCCTCACCCTAACCCTAACCCTAACCCTCATCCTAATCTTAACCCTAACCCTCACCTTAACACTAACTCTAACCCTAACCCTCACCCTCACCTTAAACCTCACCCTCATCCTAGCCTTCATCCTAACCCTAATCCTAACCCTAAACCTCACCCTAAACCTAAACCTAACAATCACCCTAAATCTGACCCTCACCCTCACCCTCACCCTTCCCCTAACCCTAAGTCTAACATTAACCATAACCCTAACTCTCACCCTAACCCTCACCCTCACCCTAAACATAACCCTATCCCTAACCCTCACCCTAACCTTAAGTCTAACCCTCACTCTAACCCTAGCCCTCACCCTCACCCTCACCCTCAGCTTAACACTAAACCTAACCCTAATCCTAACCGTAACCCTCACCTTCACCCTCAACCTAACCCTAAACCTAACCCTCACCTAACCCTAAACCTCACCCTCACCCTCAGCCTAACAATATCCCTACCCCTAATCATAACCCTCACACTCATGCTCACCCTAACCCTAAAACGAAACCTCACCCTAACACTAATGCTTACCCTCAACCTCACCCTCACCCTAATCCTCACCCTAACCCTAAACCTAACCCTAAACCTCACCCTCACACTCACACTCACACTCAGCCTAATCCTAACTGTAAGCCTAATCCTAACCCTCACCCTCACCTCTCACCATCAGCCTAACCCTCACCCTTACCCTTACCCTCACCACAACCCTCACCCTCCCGCTCAGCGTAAACCTTACCCTAATCCTAACCCTAACTCTCAACCTGACCGTCACCCTAAACCTAACCCTAACCCTAAGCCTCACCCTCACCCTCACCCTCACCCTCACCCTAAACCTAACCCTCACCCTAACCCTCTCCCCAACCCTAAACCTCACCCTAATCCTAACCCTAACCCTAAACCTCACCCTCACCCTCACCGTCACCCTCTGCCTAACCCTAACCCTAACCTTAATCCTAACCCTCACCCTAACAGTTACCCTCAACCTAACACTAACCCTAAACCCATCCCGCACACTAAAACTTACCCTCACCGTGACCCTAACCATACCCCTCACCATACCCCTCACCCTAACCCTAACCCTAACACTAACCCTCACCCTCACCCAGACACTAACCCTACCCCTCACCCTACCCCTAACCCTAACCCTCAGCCTCACCCTAAACATCATCCTAATCCTAACCCTCACACTAACTTTAAGCCTAACACTCACCCTAAACCTTGCCCTCAACCTCACCCTCAGCTTAGCACTAAACCTAACGCTAACCCTAACCGTCAAACACACCCTCAACCTAACCCTAACCCTAACCCTCACCCAATCCCTTATGCTCACTCTCACTTTCACACTCACCCTCACCCTAACTCTAAACCTAAGCCTAAATGTCACCCTCACCCTCACACTCACCCTCAGCTTAACCTAACCGTAACCCTAATCCTTACCCTCAACTTCACCCTTCACCCTCAGCCTAAAACTCACCCTCATATTAAACCTCACCCTAACCCTTACACTCACCCTAACCGTCAGGTTCACCCTCAGCATAACCTTAACCCTAATCCTAACCCTAACCCTCAACCTCACACTCACCCTAAACCTAAACCTAGCACTAAGCCTCACACTCACACTCACTCTCACACTCACCCTAAACTTAACCCTCACCCTAACACTATCCTAAACCTAACCCTCACCCTAACCCTAACCCTATCCCTAACACTCACACTCACCCTAACACTAAAACCCTAACCCTCACCCTAAAACTCACCCTAACACTCATGATAACCCTAACCCTCACTCTCACCCTAAACCTCAACCTAATGCTTATCCTCACCCTAACCCTCACCCTAACCCTAACCCTAACCCTCATCCTAACCCTAATCCTAACCTTAACCCTAACCCTCATCCTAAACCTAACCCTAACCATAAACCTCACGCTCACCCTCACTCTCACCCTAACCCTAACCCTAACTCTGATCCTAACCCTCACCCTCAATCCTCACCCTCAGCCTAATCCTCATCCGCACACTAACCCTCACCCTAACCCTTACCCTCATCCTAACCCTCACCCTCACCCTCAGCGTAACCCTAACCCTAATCCTAACCCTAACCCTCATCCTCAACCTCACTCTAAACCTAACCCTAACCCTAGGCTTCACCCTCACTCTCAACCTAACTCTCACCCTAACTCTTACCCTCAACCTAAACCTAACCCTAACCCTAACCCTCACACTAAATTACCCTCAGCGTAACCCTAAACCTCACCCTCATCCTAGCCCTCACCCGAACCCTAAACGTAACACTCACCCTCACACTTACCTTAACCCTAACCTTAACCATAAACCTAATCCTAAACTTAACCTTAACCTTCCCATCTAACCCTCAACCTAACCCCTACACAAACCCTCACTCTAACACGAACCCAAACCTTAACCCTCACCCTCACCCTAACCCTCAACCTAACACTTAATCTCACCATAACGTTAACCCTAAACCTAACCCTCAACCTCACCCTAAACCTAACCTTCACCCTAACTCTTACATCACCCTAAACTTCACCCAAAGCTAACCCTAACTGGAAACCTCAACTTAACCCTCACTCTCACCCTAACCCTAAACCTAACCCTAACCCTCACAGTAACCCTAACACTCACCCTAACCCTAACCGTACCCCTCACCCTAAGCCTCATCCTAACCCTAACCATAACCCTAACAATAACCCTAACCCTAAACCTCACCCTAACCCTAACACTAACCCTCACACTCATCCTCACCCTCACCATACCTGTAACCCTAACCCTAACACTAAAAATAACCATAAACCTTAACCTAATCCTAACCCTCACCCCCACCCTCACCCTAACCATAACCATAACACTAACCCTAACCGTACACCTCACCCTAACCGTAAACCTTACCATAACCCTAACGCTCACCGTAACCCTAACCCTATAGTTAACCCTAAACCGCACCCTAACCCTACCCTAACCCTCACCATCAACCTAGCCCTCACACTAACCCTAATCGTAACCCTAACACTCATCCTAAACTAACTCTAATGCTCACCCTCACCCTCAGCCTAAACCTAACACTAAGCTTAATCCTAACTCTAACCCTCACACTCAAACTCAATCTAACCCTAACCCTAAAACTAATCCTAACCCTAACCCTCACCCTAACCCTAAAACTAATCCTAACCCTAACCCTCACACTAACACTAACATTAACCCTAACTGTAACCCTAAACCTCACCGTCACCCTAAGCCTAAACCTAACCTTAACTCTAACCCTAAACGTAAACCTCACCCTAAACTTACCCTAAACCGAACCCTCACCCTCACCCTCACCGTAACCGTAACTCTAACCCTAGTGTAAAAATAACACTAACCCTAACCCTAACACTACCCCTAACCCTAAACCTAAACCTCACCCAAACCCAAACCCTAAACTCAGCCTCAGCCTCACCCTCACCGTAAAGTTAACCCTAACCCTAACCCTAACAATAACCCTAAACCTAACCCTAATCCTAACCCTCACCCTAACCCTAACCCTAACCCTAATCCTAACTCTCAACCTCATTGTAACCCTAACCCTAACTCTCACCCAAACACTAAACCTAACCCTAAACGTGATGTTTAGGTTCTCACTCTCATCATAAACGTAACCGTAAGTATAACCCTAACCCTAACAATAATCCTAAAACTAACCCTAATCCTAACCCTCACCCTTACCCTAAGACTAACACGAACCCTAATCCTCACCCTAACCCTAACCCTCAACATAACTGTAAACCTAACCCTAACCATCACACTAACCCTAACCCTAAACCTCACACTAACCCTAACACTAATCCATACCCTCATCCTAGCCCTAATCCTAAAACTAATCCTAACCCTAACCCTCACTCTAACCCTAACCCTAACACTAACCCTAACTCTCTCCCTAACCCTAATCCTAAAGATAACATTCACCCTAACCCTCACCCTACCCTAACCATAATCCTCACCCTCACCCTAGCTCTCAACCTAACCCTAATCCTAACCCTAACCCTCAACCTCACACTCAACCTAACCCTAACCCTCACCCTAAACCTAACCTCCATCCTAATTCTCACCCTAACCCTAACCCTATCCCTAAACCTCACCCAAAACCTCACCATCAACCTAACCCTAACCCAAACCCTAACCCTCAACCTAACCCTCACCCTAACCCTAACCCTAACCCTCACCCTCACCCTAACCCTAACCCTAACCCTAACCCTCACCTTCATTGTAACACTAACCCTAAACCTCACCCAAACCCTAACCCTCACCCTAACCCTTACCCTAACCCTAACCCTCAACATAACCATAACCTTAACCCTAACACTAAACCTAACCCTAACCCTAAATCTCACCCTAAACCTAACCCTCAACATAACCGTAAACCTAACCCTAACACTAACCCTAACCCTAACCCTAAACCTCACCCTAAACCTAACACTAACCCATACCCTCAACCTAGCCCTAACGCTAAAACCAATCCTAACCCTAACCCTCACTCTAACCTTAACCCTAACAGTAACCCTAACTCTCACCCTAAACCTAATCCTAAAGCTAACTCTCAACCTAACCCTCACCCTACCCTAACCATAACCTCACCCTCACCCTAGCTCTCACCCTAAACCTAATCCTAACCCTAACCCTCAACCTAAACCTACTCCTAACCCTAAACCTCACCCTAACCCTAACCTCCATCCTAACTCTCACCCTAACCCTAACCCTAACCCTAAACCTCACGCTAAGCCTCACCCTCAACCTAACCCTAACCCAAACCCTAACCCTCAACCTAACCCTCACCCTTACCCTAAACCTAACCCTCACCTTAACCATAACGCTCACCCACACCCTAGCCCTCAACCTAACCCTAATCCTAACCCTAACCCTCATCCTAAACTTCACCCTAACCCTAAACCTAAACCTCACCCTCACCCTAAACCAAACCATAACCCCAACCCTAACCCTCACCCTATCCCTCAAGAAAACCCGAACCCTCGCTCTCACCCTAACCTTCACGCTAACGCTCACTGTCATCCTAACCCTCACCCTAAACCTAACCCACACCCACACCCTAATCCTCAGTCTCACCCTCACGCATACCCTCACTCTAACACTCGCCCAATCCCTAAACCTCACCCTAAGCCTAACCCTTACACTTACACTAACCCTCCCCCTCACCCTCAACCTAAGCCTAAACATAAACCTAAGCCTAATCCTAACCCTAACCCTCACCCTCACCCTCAACCTCAACCTAACCATAACCCTAACCCTAATCCTAACCCTAACCCTAACCCTAACCCTAACCCTAACCCTAACCCTCACCCTAATACTTACCCTCCCGCTAACCCTCACCCTAAAACTAACCCTAACCCTAACCCTAAAGATCACTATAAACTTCACCCTAACACATATGATAACTCTAACCCTCATTCTCACCATAACCTTCACCCTAACCCTTACCCTCACCCCAAACCGAACCCTAAACCTCACACTAAAACTAACCCTCACTCTTACCTAAACCTTACCCTCACCCTCATCTTAAACCTAAACCTAACCCTAAACCTAAGCCTCACCATAACCCTCACACTTGGACTAAGGCTAACACTAACCCTCCCTATCACCCTAACCCTCACCCTTAATCTTAAACTCACCCTAACCCTAACCCTAACCCTCACACTATACGTAATCCTCACCCTCACTAACCCTACCCCTCACCCTCACCCTCACCCTCACCCTAACACTTAGACTCTCCCTAACCCTCACCTTAAGCCTTAGACTTGCCCTAACCCTCACCCTAACCCTAACCCTATCACTAACCCTCACCCTAACCCTCAACATAAGCCTCACACTAACCCTCACCCTAACCCTAGCCCTCACCCTCAAACTCACCGTCAGTTTAACACTAAACCTAAACCTAATCCTAACTGTAACCCTCGGCCTCAACGTCACCCTAACCCTAACCCTAAACCTCAACCTAAACCTAACACCCACACTCATCCTCAGCCTAAAAGTATCCCTAATCCTAATCCTAACCCTCACACTCACCCTCACACTAACCCAAACCCTAACCCTCACCCTAACCCTAATGATAACCCTCAACCTCAGTCTCACCCTCAGCCTAACCCTCACCCTCACACTAACCCTCACCCTCAGCCTAACCCTAACCAGAATCCTAATCCTAACCCTCACCATCAACCCTAACCCTCAGCCTAACCCTCACCCTCACATTAACCCTCACCCTAACACTTACCCTCACCCTAACCCTCACCCTCACCCTCAGGGTTACCCTCAATCCTAACACTAACCCTCAAACTCATTTTCACACTAAACCTAACCCTAAAACTAAGCCTCAACCTCACCCTAACCCTAACCCTAACACTCACACGAACCCTAATCCTAACCCTAACCCTAACCCTAACCCTAACCCCAACTCTAAAGCTAACCCTCTCGCTCACCCAAATTCCTAAACCTAACCCAAAACCTCACCCTAACCCTAAATCTAACCTTAACCGTAAACCTCACCCTATCCCTAACCCTAACCCTCACCCTCACCCTAGCCTTCACCCTAACCCTAATCCTAACCCTAACACTAACCCTCACCCTAACCCTAAACCTAACACTCACACTAACTCTAACCCTCACTCTCATCCTCACCCTATGCCTAAACCTAACCCTAACCCTAAACCTAACACTCACCCTCATCCTCACCCTCACCCTCAGCCTAACCTTAACCCTAACCTTAACCTTAACCCTCACCATAACCCTCACACTAAGACTAAGTCTAACCCTAGCTATCACTATCCCCCCAACCCTCACCCTAACTCTTAATCTCACCCTAAGTCTAACCCTAACTCTCACACTAAACCTAACCCTCACTCTAACCCTAACCATACCCCTCAACCTAACCCTCACCATAACCCTTAGCCTCACCCTAACCCTCACCCTAAGCCTTAGCCTTGTCCTAACCCTCAGCGTAACCCTAAATCTATCACTAACCCTCACCCTAACCCTCACCCTAAACCTCACCATAACCATCAACCTAACCCTAACCCTAACCCTTATACAAAGCCTAACCCTCACCCTAACCATAACCCTAGCCCTCATCCTAACCCCCAACCTAACCTTAAACCTAACCCTCAACCTAACCCTAACCCTAAACCTCACCCGCACCCTAACCCTCACCCTAACCCTAAACCTCTCCCTCACGCTCAGCCTAAAATATCCCTAACCCTAATCATAAACCTCACACTCACCCTCACCCTAATCTAACCCTAACCCTCACCCTAAACCTAATGATCACCCTCACCCTCACCCTCACCTTCACCCTAACCCTAAACCTCACCCTCACCCTCCCCCTCACCCCTCATCCTCAGCCTAACACACACTCTCACACTAACCATCACCCTAACCCTTACCCTAACCCTAACTCTCACCTTCACCCTCAGCATATCACTAACCCTAACCCTCAACCTAAACCTCACCCTAAAACTAACCCTAATTCTAAGCCTCACCCTCCCTCTCACCCTCCCCCTCCCCCTAACCCTAAACCTCACCCTAACCCTATCCCTAACCCTAAACCTCACACTACCCCTAACCCTAACACTCACACTCTCCCTAATCCTAACCCTCACCCTAACACTCACCCTAACACTCACCCTAACACTCATGATAACCCTAAACCTCACTCTCACCCTAAACCTCACCCTAATGCTAATCCTAACCCTAACCCTCACCCTAACCCTCATCCTAACCGTCATCCTAACCTTAACCCTAACCCTCACCCTAACCCTAAACCTTACCCTAAAACTCACCCTCCCCCTCTCCCTCCCCCTCAGCCTAAACGTAACCCTAACCCTAATCCTAACCCTCACACTCACCTCTCACTCTCAGCCTAAACCTCGCCCTAACCCTTACCCTCACTCTAATCCTCACACTCACCCTCAGCGTAACACTAACCCTAATCCTAACCCTAACCCTCAACCTCACCCTCACACTGAACCTAAACCTAAACATAATCCTCACCCTCGCTCTCACCCTAAACCTCACCCTAATCCTTACCCTCAACCTATCACTAACCCTAAACCTAACTCTCACACTAAAACTTACCCTCACCCTAACACTAAAACTACCGCTCAACCTACCCCTCACCCTAACCTTAACTCTAACCCTAAACCTCACCCTCATCCTAGGCTTCACCCTAATCTTAATCCTAACACTCACCCTCACACTAACCTTAACCCTAACCTTAAACCTAACCCTAGCCTTCCCTCTAACCCTCAACCTAACCTAACCCTAACCCTCACCCTAACACAAACCATAACCTTAACCCTCACCCTCACCCTAAACCTTAACATCACCATAAGGTTAACCCTAACCCTAACCCTAACCCTCACCCCTCACCCTGAGCCTAACCTTCACCCTCACACTAAACCTCACCCTAACACTAAACCTCACCCTAACGCTCACCCTCACACTCAGCATAACCCTAACCATAACCCTCAAACTCACCCTCACCCTAAACCTAACCCTTACCCTAAGCCTCAACCTCATCTACAAGCTCACACTCACCCTCACCCTAACCCTCACCCTATCCCTAACCCTAACCCTCACCCTAACCCTAACCCTAACACTCACACTCACCCTAACCCTAACCCTAACCTAACCCTCACCCTAAAACTCACCTCAACACTCATGACAACCTTAACCCTCACTATCACCCTAAACCTCACCCTAAAGCTTATCCTCACCCTAACCCTAACCATAACCCTCAACCTAACCCTCATCCTAACCTTTACCCTAACCCTCACCCTAATCCTAACCCTAACCCTAAACCTAACCCTCACCCTCACCCTCACCCTCAGCCTAACATTAACCCTCACCCTAATTCTAACCCTCACACTCACCCCTCACACTCAGCCTAACCCTCACCCTCACACTAACCTTCACACTAACCCTTACCCTCACACTAGCCCTCCCCCGCCCCATCAGCTTAACCATAACCCTAATCCTAACCCTAATCCTCAAACTCAACCTCACCCTAAACCTAACCCTAACCCAAAACCTCACCCTCACTCTCACCCTAACCCTCACCTTAATCCTTACCCTCAACCTAACCCAAACACTAACCCTAACACTCACACTAAAACCTACCCTTACCCTAACCCTACACCTCACCCTACCACTCACGCTAAACCTAACCCTAACCCTAAACCTCACACTAGCCCTCACCCTAACCCTAATCCTAACACTCACCCTCACACTAACCTTAAACCTAACCCTAATCCTAAACTTAACACTAAACCTAACCTTCCCCCAAACCCTCAACCTAACCCTAACCCTAACCCTCACGCTAACACTAACCCTAAACTTAAACCTCACCCTTACTCTAACCCTCACCCTAACTTTTCACCTCACCCTAACGTTAATCCTAACCCTAACTCTAACCTCAACCCAAACCTCCCCCTAACCGTCAAACTGACCCTCACCTTAACCATAACCCTAACCCTAACCCTCACCGTAAACCTCACCCTAACGCTAACTCAAACCCTCACCCTAACCCTACCTGTAACCCTAACTCTAAACCTCACCAAAACCCTAACCCTAACCTCACCCTCAGCCTCACCCTCACCGTAAAGGTAACCCTAACACTAGCCCTAACAATAACCCTAAACCTAAACCTAATCCTAACCCTCACCCTCACCCTCACCCTCACCATAACCATAACCATAACCATAACCCTAACCCTCACTGTAACCCTAACCCTAAACATCACCCTTACCCTAACCCTAAACCTAAACCTCACCCTAACCCTAACCCTAACCCTAACCCTAAACCTCACCCTAACCCTAACCCTAACACTAACACTCAACCTCAACCTCACCATAACTGTAACTCTAACCCTAATTCTAAAATTAACCCTAACCCTAACCCTAACCCTAAACCTAACCATAACCCTCACCCTCACCGTAACCCTAACCCTAACCATACACCACACCCTCACTGTAACCCTAACCCTAAACCTGACCCTCAGTCTCACCCTAACCACAAAGGTAAACATAACCCTAACCCTAACCCTAAAAATAACCCTAAACCTAACCCTAATCCTAACCGTCACACTCACCCTAACCTCAACCCTAACCCTAACCCTCACCTTCATTGTAACCCTCACCCTAAACCTAACCCTCACCCTAACCCTAACCTTCACCCTCACCCTCAACCTCAGCCTAACACAAAGACTAACCCTAACCCTAACCCTCAAACTCAACCTCAACCTACCCCTAAACCTATCCCTAACCCTAAACCTAACCATCACACTAACCCTAAACCTAACACTAACCTTAACACTAACCCTAACCCTCACCCTCACCCTCACCCTAGCCTTCAACCTAACCCTAATCCTAACCCTAAACCTCACCCTAACTCTAAACCTAACACTCACCCTAAATCTAACCCTCACCCTCACCCTACGCCTAACCCTAAGCCTAACCCTCACCCTAACCCTAACCCTCACACTCACCCTCATCCTCACCCTAAACCTCAGCCTAACCCTAACCGTAACACTAACCTTAACCCTCACCATAAACCTCACATTAAGACTAAGGCTAACCCTAACCCTCACTATCACACCAACCCTCACCCTATCTCTTACTCTCACCCTAACTCTAACCCTAACCCTAATATTAAACCTAACCCTCACCCTAACCCTAAACATACCCCTCACCATAACCCTAACCCTAACCCTTAGTCTCACCCTAACCCTCACCGTAAGACTTAGCCTTGCCCTTACCCTCACCCTAACCCTAAATCTATCACTAACCCTCACACTAACCCTCATGCTAACCCTCAACCTAACCATCACCCTAACCCTAACTCTAGCCCTCATCCTAACCCTAAACCTAAACCTCAACCTAAACCTAACCCTAAACCTCACCCGCACCCTAACCCTCACATTAACCCTAACCCTCACCCTAAACATCACCCTAACCCTAACCCTCACACTAACCTTAAGCCTAACCCTCACCCTAACCCTAACCCTAGACCTCACCCTCAGCCTCAGCATAGAACTAAACCAAACCCTAATCCTAACATTAACCCTCACCCTCACACTCATCCTAACCCTAATCCTAATCCTCACCCTAACCGTAAAACTCACCCACACCCTCAGCGTAAAAGTATCCCTAACCCTAATCCAAACCCTCTCCTTAACCTAACCATAACCCTCACCCTAACCCTAATGCTAACCCTCACCCTCACACTCACCCTAACCCTCACCCTCACCGTAACCCTAAACCTCACCCTCAACCTCACCCTCACCCTCAGCCTAACCCTCACCCTCACACTAACCCTCACCCTAACCCTTACCCTCACCCTGACCCTTACCCTCAACCTAAGCATAACCCTAATCCTAACCCTCAACCTCACCCTCATCCTAAACCTAATCCTAATTCTAAGCCTCCCCCTCCCCCTCCCCCTCACCCTTACCCTAATCCTAACCCTCACCCTAACCCTATCCTTAACCCTAACCCTCACCCTAACCCTAACTCTAACCCTAACTCTCACACTCACCATAACCCTAATCCTAACACTCACCCTAACACTCACCCTAACACTCATGATAACCCTAAACTTCACTCTCACCCTAAACCACACCCTAAAGCTTATCCTCACCCTACCCCTCACCCTAACGCTCATCCTAACCCTCATCCTAACCTTGACCCTAACCCTCACCATAACCCTAACCCTAACCCTAAACCTCACCCTCAACCTCATTCTCACCCTCAGCCTATCCCTAACCCTAACCCTAATCCTAACCCTCACACTCACCACTGAACCTCAGCCTAAACCTCACCCTAACCCTTACACTCTCCCTATCCCTCACCCTAACCCTCAGCATAACCCTAACCCTAATCCTAACCCTAACCCTCAACCTCACCCTCACCCTTAACCTAACCCTAACCCTAAGCCTCAATCTCACACTCACCCTAATCCTCACCCTAACCCATACCCTCAACCTAACCCTAAGCCTAACCCTAACCCTCACACTAAAACTTACCCTCACACTAACCCTAACCCTACCTCTCACACTAACCCTAACACTAACCTTCACACTCACCCTAGCCCTCACCCTAATCCTAATCCTAACACTTACACTCACACGAACGTTAACCCTAACCCTAACCCTAACCCTCACCCTAGCCTTCCCTCTAACCCTCAACCTAACCTAACCCTAACCTTCACCGTCACACTAAACCTCACCCTAACCCTAACCCTCACCCTAACCCTCACCTTCACATTCAGCATAACTCTCACCCTAACCCTCAAACTGACCCTCAACCTGAACCTAACCCTAAACCTAAGCCTCACCCTCACCCTCACCCTTACCCTAACCCTAACTCTCACCCTAACCCTATACCTAACCCTAAACCTCACCCTAACCCTAACCCTAACACTCACACTCACCCTAAACCTAATCCTAACCCTAACACTCACCCTAACACTCATGATAACCTTAACCTTCACTCTCACCCTAATCCTCACCCTGATGCTTATCCTCACCCTAATCCTCACCCAAAATCTCAACTTAACGCTCATCCTAACCTTAACACTAACCTGCACCCTAACCCTATCCCTAAAACTAAACCTCCCCCTCCAGCTCCCCCTCCCCCTCACTCTCAGCCTAACATTAACCCTCACACCAATTCTATCCATCACACTCACGCCTCACCCTCAGCCAAACCCTCACCCTCACACTAACCCTCACCCTAACCCTTATCTTCACCATAACCCTCCCCCTCTCCCTGAGCTTAACCCTAACCCTAATCCTAACCCTAAACATCAACCTCACCCTCACCCTAAACCTAACTCTAACCCTAAGCTTCACCCTCACTCTCACCCTAACCCTCACCTTAAAACTTACCCTCAACCTAACCCTAACCCTAACCATAAACCTCACACTAAAACTTACCCTCACCCTAACCCTAACCCTATCCCTCACCCTACCCCTCACAATACCCCTAACCCTAACCCTAACCCTCACCCTCACACTAGCCCTCACCCTAACCCTAATCCTAACACTCGCCCTCACATTAACCTTAAACCTAACCCTCACCCTAACCCTAAACTTAACCTTAACCTTCCCCCAAACCCTCAACCTAACCCTAACCCAAACACTCACACTAACACTAACACTAAATTTAACCCTCAACCTTACCCTAACCCTCACCCTTTTAACCTCACCCTAACGTTAACCCTAACCCTAACCCTCAACCTCACCCTAAACCTCACCCTAACCCTAACCCTCAGCCTAACTCTAACCCCATCCTAAACCTCACCCTAACCCTATCCCTAAACCTCACACGCACCCTCACCGAAACCTTACCTCTAACCCTAACACTAAAAATAACCCTAATCCTAACCCTAAAATTAACGCTAACCCTCACCTTCACCATAACCGTAACCCTAACCCAAACCCTCACCCTAACACTACCCACAACCCTAACCCTAAACCTCACCCAAACCCTAACCTCACCCTCTGCCTCACCCTCACCGTAAAGGTAACCCTAACACTAACCCTAACAATAACCCTAAAACTAACCCTAATCCTAACCCTCACCCTCACCCTCACCATAACCCTAGCCCTAACCCTAACCCTCACTGTAACCCTAACCCTAAACCTCACCCTAACCCTAACCCTAAACCTAAACCTCACCCTAACCCTAACCTTAACCCTAAAACTCACCCTAACCCTAACCCTAACCGAAACACTCACCCTCAACCTCACCGTAACCGTAACTGTAACTCTAACTCAAACATTAAAAATAACCCTAACCCTAAACCTAAACCTAACCCTAACCCTCACCCTCACCGTAACACTAATCCTAACCATAACCCTCACCCTCACTGTAACCCTAACACTAAACCTAACCCTCTGTCTCACCCTCACCGTAAAGGTAACCCTAACCCTAACAGTAACAATAACCTTAAACCTAACCCTAATCCTAACCCTCACACTCACCCTAACCATAACCCTAAACTTAACCCTCACCCTAACCCTAACCCTCCCCCTTGCCCTCAACCTCAGCCTAACACTAAGCCTAACCCTAAACCTAAACCTAAACCTAACCCACAAACTCATCCTCTCCGTAGCGCTAATCCTAACCCTAACCCTAAACCTAACCCTCACTCTAAACCGAACCCTCACCCTAACTCTAACCCTAACCCTAACCCTAAACCTCTCCCTAACCCTTAGCCTAAAAATTACCTTCACCTTAACCCTAACCCTAACCCTAACAATAACCCTAACCCTAACCCTAACCCTCTCCCTCCCCATAACCCTAACCCTAACCCAAAACCTCACACTAATCCTAAACCTTACCGTAAACATAAACCTCACCCTAAACCTAACACTAAACCTCACCCTCACCCTAGCCTTCATCCTATCCCTAATCCTAAACCCAACCCTAACCGTAACCCTCACCTTAACCTTAAACCTAACACTCACCCTAAATTTAAACCTCACCCTCACCCTCACCGAATGCCTAACCATAAGCCTAACCCTAACCCTAACTCTAACACTTACCCTCATCTTCACCCTCACCCACAGCCTAACCCTAACCCGAACCCTAACCTTAAGCCTCACGATAACACTCACACTAAGACTAAGGCTAACCCTAATCCTCACTATCTCCCCAACCCTCATCCTAACTTTTACCCTCACCCTAACTTTAACCTTAACCCTCACACAAAACCTAACCCTCACACTTACCCTAACCCTACCCCTGACCTAACCCTACCCCTCACCCTAACCCTCACCTTAACACTTAGCCTCACCCTAACACTTAGCCTCACCCTAACCCTCACATTAAGCCTAACACTCACCCTAACCCTAACCCTAGCACTCATCCTAACAGTCTTCCTAAACCTAAACCTAACCCTCATCTTAACCAGAACCCTAAACCTAACCCTTACCCTAAATATCACCCTAACCCTAACCCTCACCCTAAACTTAAGCCTAACCCTCACCCAAACCGTAGCCTTCACCCTCACCCTCACCCTCAGCTTAACACTAAACCTAACTCTAATCTAAACTGTCACCCTCACCCACACCCTCACCCTAACCCTAACCCTAATCCTCACCGTAACCCTAACCCTCATCCTCACCCTCAGCCTAACAGTATCCCTACCCCTAATCCTAACTCTCACATAAAACCTCACCGTAACCCTAAACCTAACACTCACGCTAACCCTAATACTAACCCTCACCCTCACCCTAACCCTCACCCTCACCCTAACCCTCACCCTCACCCTAAACATCACACTAACCCTAAACCTGACCCTAAACTTAAGCCTAACCCACACCCTAACCTTAGCCCTCACCCTCACCCTCAGCTTATCACTAAACCTAACCATAATCCTAACCGTAACATTCACCCTCACATTAAACCTAACCCTAAAACTCACCCTAACCATAACCTTCAAATTCTCCCTCAGCCTAACAGTATATCTAACCCTAAACTTAACCCTCACACTCACCCTCAACCTACCCTAACCCTAAGCTTCACCCTAACCCTAATGCTAACCATCTCCCTCACCCTCAACCTCACCCTAACCATCACCATCACCCTAACCCTAAACCTCACCTTCACACTCACCCTAAACCTCAGCCTAACCCTAACCCTCAACCTCACCCTCAACCTAAACCTAACCTAACCCAAGGCCTCACCCTCACCCTCACCCTCACCCTAACCATAACCCTCACCCTAACCCTATCCCTAAACCTAACCCTCACCCTAACCCTAACCCTAACACTCACATTCACAAAAACCCTAAAACCCTAACCCTCACCCTAAAACTCATGATAATCCTAACCCTCACTCTCACCCTAAACCTCAACCTAATACTTATCCTCACCCTAACCCTCACCCTAAACCTAACCTTAACCCTAACTCTAACTCTAAACTTCACCCTCACCCTCACCCTCAGCTTAAACCTAACCCTAACGCTAATCCTAACCCTGACCCTCACCCTTCACCCTAACCTTCAGCATAACCCTATCCATAACTCTAATCCTAAACCTCACCCTCACAATAACCCTCAACCTAACCCTTACCCTCACCCTAACCCTCACCCTCATCCTCAGCATAACCCTAACCCTAATCCTAAACCTAACCCACATTCTCAACCTCACACTAAACCTAACCCTAACCCTAAGCCTCACCATCACTCTCGCCCTAACCCTCACCCTAACCCTTACCCTTAACCTAACCCTAACTCTAACCCTCACACTAAAACTTACCCTCACCCTAACCCTAACCCTACCCCTCACCCTACCCCTCACCCTAACCCTAACCATGAACCTAAACCTCACCCTTACCCTAGCCCTCACCCTAACACTAATCCTAAAACTCACCCTCACACTAATCTTAACCCTAACCGTAACCCTCATCCTAATTTTAATCCTAACCCTAACTCTAATTCTAAACCTGACCCTCACCCTCACCCTCACCATCAGCTTAAACCTAAACCTAACCCTAATCCTAACCCTCACCCTCAGCCTAACCCTCACCCTCACACGAACCCTCATCCTAAACCTTACCCTCAACCTAACCCTCACACTCACCCTCAGCATAAACCTAACCCTAATCCTAACCCTAACCCTCAACCTAAACCTAACCCTAACCCTCACCCTAACACTAACCTTAACCTTAACCCTCACCCTCAACCTAACCCTCACCCTAACTCTTAACCTCACTCTAATGTTAACCTAACCCTACCCCTCAAGCTCACCCTAAACTTCACCCTAACCCTAATCCTCACCCTAACTCTTACCTCACTCTAAACCTCACTCTAACCCTAACCCTCACCCTCACCCTCACCGTAACCATAAGTCTAACCCTAACCTTAACAATAACCCTAAACCTAACACTAACACTAACCCTAACCCTAACCGTCACCCTCACAGTAACATTAACCCTAACCCAAAACCTCACCCTAACCCTACACCTAACCCTAAACCTAAAGCTCACCCAAACCCTAAGACTAACCTCACCTTCAGCCTCACCCTCACCGTAAAGGTAAACCTAAACCTAACCCTAACAATAACCCTAAAGCTAACCCTAATCCTAACCCTCATGCTTAACCTCAAGATAACCCTAACCCTAACCCTAACCCTCACTGTAATCCTAACCCTAAACCTCACCCTCACCCTAACCCTAACCCTAAACCTCACCCTAACCCTAACCCTAAACCTCACCCTCAACCTCACCGTAACCGTAACTCTAACCCTCGCCCTAACCCTAAATCTCACCTTTACCCTCACCCTCACCCTAACCGTAACCCAAACACTAACTCTCATCCTAACCCTCAACCTAACCCTAAACCTAACCCTAACCCTCACAGTAATGCTAACCCTCACCCTAACCCTAACCCTATACCTCACCCTAAGCCTCATCCTAACCCTAACCATAACCCTAACCATATCCCTAACCCTAAACCTTTCCCTAACCCTAACACTAACCCTCACACTCATCCTCACCCTCACTGTAACCGTAACTCTAAACCTAACACTCAAAATAACCATAACCCTTAACCTAATCCTAACCCTCACCCTCACCCTCATCCTCACCCTAACCCTAACCCTCACCCTAACCGTAAACCTTACCCTAACCCTAACCCTCACCCTAACCCTAACCCTATACTAAACCCTAAACCTCACCAGAACCCTAATGCTACCACTAACCCTCAACCTCACCCTAGCCCTCACCCTAACGCTAATCCTAACCCTAACCCTCATCCTAAACCTAACCATCACCCTAACGCTAACCCTCACCCTCACCCTCAGCCTAACCCTAAGCCTAAGCATAACCCTAACCCTAACCCTCACACTCACACTCACCCTAACCCTAATCCTAACCCTAACCCTAACCCTCACCCTGACCGTAACCCTAACCCTAACCCAAACCCTCACCCTAACACTAACCCTAAACCTAAACCTAAACCTCACCCAAACCCTAAACCTAACCTCACCCTCAGCCTCACCCTCACCGTAAAGGTAAACCTAACCCTAACCCTAACAATAACGCTAAACCTAAACCTAATCCTAACCCTCACCCTCACCCTCACCCTCACCATAACCCTAACCCAAACCCTAACGCGAACCCTCACTCTAAACCTAACACTTAACCTCACCATCAGCCTCACCCTCACCATAAAGGTAAGCCTAACCCTAACAATAAAAATGACCCTAAACCTAACCCTAAACCTAACCCTCACCCTCACCCTAGCCCTCACCCTAACACAAATTCTAAAACTCACCCTTACACTAATCTTAACCCTAACCCTAACCCTCATCCTACTTTTAACCCTAACCCTCACACTAACCCTAACTCTAATTCTAAACCTGACCCTCACCCTCAGCCTAACCCTCACCCTAACACTTACCCTCACCCTAACACTCATCCTCACCCTAACACTCATCCTCACCCTCAGCATAAATCTAACCCTAATCCTAACCCTAAACCTCAAACTAACCCTTACCCTAACCCTCACCCTAACACTAACCCTAACCTTAACCCTCATCCTAACCCTCACCCTAACTCTTAACCTCACCCTAACCCTAACCCTCACCCTAACTCTTACCTCACTCTAAACCTCACTCTAACCCTAAACCTAACCCTCACCCTCACCCTAACCGTAAGTCTAACCGTAACCTTAACAATAAACCTAACCCTAACCCTAAAACTAACACTAACACTAACTGTCACCCTCACAGTAACATTAACCCTAACCCATACCCTCAACCTAACCCTACCCCTAACCCTAACTCTAAAGCTCACCCAAACCCTAAGCCTAACCTCACCTTCAGCCTCACCCTCACCTTAAAGGTAACCCAAATCCTAACCCTAAAGCTAACCCTAATCCTAATCCTCATGCTCACTCTCAACATAACCCTAACCCTAACCCTAACCCTCACTGTAACCCTAACCCTAACCCTAACCCTAAACCTCACCCTAACTCTCACCCTAAACCTCACCCTCAACCTCACCGTAACCGTAACTCTAACCCTCACCCTAACCCTAAACCTCACCTTAACCCTCACCCTCACCCTAACTGTAACCCAAACACTAACCCTCACCCTCACCCTAACCCTAACCCTCAACGTCACTGTAACCCTAACCCTAAACCTCACCCTCATCCTAACCATAACCCTCACCCTCAGCCTCAACTTCAGCCTAATACTAAACCTAACCCTAACCCTCAAACTCACACTCAACCAAGCCCTAATCCTAACCCTAACCCTAACCCTAACCCTAATCCTCACCCTAACCCTCACCCTAACCATAACCCTAACACTAACCCTAACCCCAACCCTCATCCTAACCCTCACCCTAACCCTATATCTAACCCTAAACCTCACCCTCACTCTAACCCTAACCCTAAACATCTCCCTAAACTTAGCCTAACAATCACCCTCACACTCACCCTCACCGTAACCCTAACTCTAACCCTAACAATAACCCTAACCCTAACCTTAACCCTAAACCAAACCCTCTTCCTTACTGTAACCCTAACCCTAACCCTAACCCAAACCCTCACCCTAACCCTAACCTTAACCGTAACCGTAACCCTCACCCTCACCCTAGCCCTCACCCTAACCCTAATCCTAACCCTAACCTTCATCCTAACCCTCACCCTAACAGTAACCTCCATCCTAACTCTCAACCTAACCCTAACCCTAACCCTAAACCTAACCTTAAACCTCAACCTCAAACTAACCCTAACCCAAACCGTAACCCTCAACCTAACCGTCACCCTAAACCTAACCCTCACTCTCAACCTCACTCAAACCCTCAACCCTACCCTACACTCACGCTCATCCTTACCCTCACCCTCAGCCTAACCCGAACCATAATTTAACCCTAACCCTCATGCTCACCCTCATACTAAACCTGCCCTTAACCCTTATCTTCTCCCCAACGCTAACATCCACCCTTAACCTAACTCCCACCCTCAACCTAACCCTAAGCCTATCCCTAAACCTCACCCTAAACCTAACCCTAACCCTCATCCTCACCTAGCCCTCACACTATCTCTCATCCCAACCTTAACCCTCATCCTAAACCTCACCATAACCCTAACCCTAACCCTCACCCAAAACCTTACTCTCCCCCTAACCCTCACGCTAAACCTAACCATAACCCTAACCCTCACCCTAACCCTCACACTCACAACAACCCTCACTCTAAGCCTAACCCTCAAAATCACCCTAACCTTCACCCTCACCCTCAGTCTAACCCTAAAACTAATCCTACCCCTCACTCGCACCCTCACCTAAGCTCACCCTAAACATAACCCTAACCCTAACCCTCACCCTCACCCTAACCCTCACCCTAACCCTAACCCTAAACCTCACTCTCTGGCTAAACCTAACCCTAACCCTAATCCTAAACCTAACCCTCACCCTCACCCTCACCATAAACCTAAACCTAACCCTAACCCTCACCCTCACCATCACACTATCCGTAACCCTTAAGCTAACCCTAACCCTCAAACTAACCCTAACCCTAAACCTAACCCTCACCCTCACCCTAAACCAAAGCCTAAAACCAAACCTAACCCTCGACCAATCCATCACCCGAACCCTCACGATAACCCTAAGCCTCACTCTCACCCTAACCCTCACCCTATCCCTTACCCTCACCCTCACCCTAAACCTAAACCTCACCAGACCAAAACCCTAACTCTCACCGTCACCCTAAACCAAACCCTAACATTCACCCTCAACCTAACCCTCACCCTAAACCTCACCCTCACCCAAACACTAACCCTCAGGCTTACCCTCACCCATACCCTCACCCTAACCCTCACCCTCAACCTCACCCTCAGCCTAACCCTAAACCTAATCATAATCATAACCCTAAACCTCACCCTCACCCTCACCCTCAACCTAACCTGAAACATAACCCTAATCCTAACCCTCACCCTCACCCTAAACCTAACTCTAACCCTAACCCTAACCCTCATTCTAACCCTCACCCTAACCCTAATGCTAAGACTAACCCTCACCCTAACTCTCACCCTAACCCTTAACCTCAACCTAACCCTAACCCTCACCCTCACCCTGAACCTCACCCTAACCCTAATCCACAACATAATCCTTACTCTCCCGCTAACCCTCACCCTAACCCTAACCCTAACACTCACCCTAACCCTCACCCTAACACTCACGATAACCCCAACCCTCATTTTTACACTACCCTTCACCCTAAACCTTACCCTCACCCTTACCCTAACCCTAACCCTAATCCTCACACTAACACTAACCCTCATCCTAACCCTAAAACTAACCCTCAACCTCATCCTAAACCTAAACCTAACCCTAACCCTAACCCTCACCATAACTCTCACATTAAGACTAAGGCTAACCCTAAACTTCACTATCACCCTAACCCTCACCCTAAATATTACCCTCACCCTAAAACTAACCCTAACCCTAACCCTCACACTAAATCTAAACCTCACCCTAAGCCTAACCCTACCGCTCACTCTAACCCTTAGCCTTACCCTAACCCTCACCCTAAGCCTTAGCCTTGCCCTCACTCTCACCCTAACCCTGACCCTATCACTAACCCTCACCCTAACCCTCACGGTAACCCTCACCCTAAGCATCACCCTAACCCTTAACCTAACCCTAACCCTCACACTAAGCCTAACCCTCACCCTAACCCTAACCCTAGCCCTCATCCTAAACCTCATCCTAACCCTAACCCTAACCCTTACACTAACCCTAATGCTAACCGTCACAATCACCCTCATCCTCACCCTCAGCCTAACCCTAACAGTAACCCTAATGCTAACCCTCACCCTCACCCTTCACCCTTAGATTAACCCTCACCCTCAACCTAACCATAACCATAACCCTCACCAAACTCTCACCCTAACACTCACGATAACCCAAACACTCACTCTCACCCTAACACTTACCCTAACACTTACCCTCACCTGAAACCTAACCCTAAACCTAACCCTAACCCTCACACTAACCTTAACCATCACCCTAACACTCACCCTCACCCTAACACTCACCCTCATCCTAAACCTAACCCTAACCCAAACCCGCACCCTTACACTCAAACTCACCCTAAGGATATCCCTAACCCTCACTCTCACACTAAACCTCACCCTTAGCCTTAACCTCACCCCAACCCTCACCCTAACCCTAAACCTCAAACTAAACCTAACCCTCATGTTAACCCTAACCCTACCCCTCACCCTAACCCCAACCCTAAACGTAACCCTAAACTTCAACCTAACACTAAACCTAAAATTCACCCTAAATCTAACCCTCACCCTCACCCTCACACTCAGCCTAAACATAAGCCTAATACTAACCCTAAACATAACCCTCACACTCATCCTCACCCTAACCCTAATCCTAACCCTGACCCTCTTCCTAACCCTCACCCTAACCCTAATATTAAACCTAACCCCAACCGCAACCCTACCCCTAAGCCTCACTCTCACCCTCACCCTCCGCCTAACCCTAAGCCTAAGCCTAAACCTAACCCTAACCCTCACACACACCCTCATTCTCACCCTCACCCTCAGCCTAACCCTAAACCTAATCCTACCGCTAACCCTCAACCTCACCCTCAACCTAAACCTATGCCTAACCCTAACACTCAACATAAACCTAAACTCCACCCTACCCCTAACCCTAACACTAACCCTAACCATCACCCTAACCCTACCACTGCCCCTCACCCTAACCCTCATCCTAAAGCTAACCCTAACCCTAACCTTAACCCTAACCCTAACCCTAAACCTCATCCTAACCCTAACCCTAAACCTCACCATCACTCTCACCCACATTGTAAAGGTAAACTTAAACCTAATCCTAACCCTAACAATAACCCTAAACCTAGCCCTCATCCTATCCCTCTACCTAACCGTAACCCTAAAAAGAACAAAAACCCTCACCCTTACCCTAACACGAAATCTCACCCTAACCCTAACCCTCACCCTCACCCTGAACCTAGCCGTCACCTAAAACTAATTCTAACCCTAACCCTCACTCTGACCCTAACACTAAATCTAATCCTAACTCTCACCATAACCCTAATCCTAACCCTAACCCTCACCCTAACACTCACTGTAAACCTAACCCTAATCCTCACCTTCACCCTAGCCCTCACCCTAACCCTAATCATAACCCTAACCCTCACCCTCACCCTCAACTTAACCCTACCCCCAACCCTAGCCCTCACCATAACCCTCACACTAACCCTAAACCTCACCCTAAACCTCACCCTCAACGTAACCCTAACCCAAACCCTAACCCTCAACCTAACCCTCACCCTAACCCTAACCCTAACCCTAACCCTAACACTAACACTCACACTAAACCTAAACCTCACCTTAGCCCTAACCCTACCCCTCACGCTAAGCCTCATCCTAACCCTAACCATAACCATAACCCTAACCCTGAACCTCACCCTAACCCTAAACCTAACAATCACCCTCACCCTCACCCTAAACCTTAGCCTTACCCTAACCCTCACCCTAAGCTTTAGCCTTGCCCTAACCCTCACCCTAACCCTAACCCTATCACTAACCCTCACCCTATCCCTCACGGTAACCCTCACCCTAACCATCACCCTAAACCTTAACCTAACCCTAACCCTCACACTAAGCCTAACATTCACCCTAACCTTAGCCCCCATCCTAAACCTCATCCTAAACCTAAACCTAACCCTCACCCTAACACTAACCCTAACCCTCACCCTCACCCTTACCCTATCCCAAAACCTAAACCTCAACCAAACCCTAACCCTAACACTAACCCTTACCCTGACCTCACACTCACCGAAACCCTAACCTTATACCCTAAATTTCACCCTCAACCTCACCCTAATTCTAACCCAAACCCTCAAACGAAACCTCACGCTCACCCTCATCCTCACCATCACCCTCAACCAAAACCTACCCCTAAACCTTAATCTTACCCCAACCCTAACCTCCACCCTAAACCTAACCCTCACCCTAACCCTAACCCAACGCTAACCCTAACCCTCACAATAACCCTAACCCTCACCCTAAACCTAACCCTAACCCTCACACTACCTCTCATACTAACCCTAAACCTAACACTAAAGTTAACCCTAACCCTAACCCTAAACCACACCCAAAATATAACCCTAATCCTAACCCTCACCCTCACTCTAACACTAACATTAACTGTAACCCTAAACCTAAGCTTAACCCTAACCCTAACCCTAACCCTAACCCTCACCCTCACCCTAACCCTAAACCTAAACCTAACCCTAACCCTCACACTAATCCTCACCCTAACCCTAACCCTAAACTTCACCCTAATCCTCACCCTATCCCTAACCCTAACCCTAACACTCACCCTAATACTAACCATAAACCTAACCCTCACCCTCAGCCTAAACATCACCCTAACCCTAACCTTCACCCTAAGCCTAACCCTAACACTCACCCTAAACCTCACCCTCACCCTCACTCTAAGCCTAACCATAACCTTAACCCTAATCCTTAACCTAACCCTCTCCATCACCTTCACCCTAAACCTATCCCTACCACTAAAACTAAACCTCACCCTCACACTCACCCTAACACGAACCCTAAACCTAACCCTAAACCTCACCTTAAACCTAATCCTCAACCACAACCTAATTCTAACCCTCACCCTAACCCTAACAATCACAATAACCCTAAACCTCACTCTAAACATAAACCTACCCCTCAACCTAACACTCATCCTAACCCTAACCCTAAACCTAATCCTCACCCTAACCCTAACCCTAACCCTCACCCTCACCATAACCATCACCGTCACCCTAACACTCACCCTAAGCCTAACCCTCAACCACACCTTAACCCTCAACCTCACGCGAAACCTCACCCTCACCCTTAAACTCACCCTCAACCTAAACATCACCCGAACCCTAACCCTCAACTTAACCCTAACCCTAACCCTCACCCTAAAACTAATCCTCACCCTGACCCTCACCCTCACCCTAATCCTCACATTAACCCTCATCCATACCTAACCGAAACCCTCACCCTCACCCTCACAATAAGCCACACCCTCACCCTAGCCCTCACCCTAACCCTAAACCTTACCCTCACCCTCACACTCACACTCACACTCATCCTAACCCTAAGCCTAACTCTAATCCTAACCCTCACCCTCACCCTCACCCTCAGCCCAACCCTCACCCTCACCCTAACCCTCTCCCTAAACCTTACCCTCACCCTAAACCTAACCCTAAACCTCACCCTCAACCTAAACCTAACGCTAACCATAACCCTAAAGCTAACCCTCACCCTCAGCCTAAACCAAACCCTAAACCCAACCCTAAACCTGACCCTAAACCTCACCCTAACTCTAATGGTAAGCTTAACCCTCAACCTAAAACTAACCCTAACCCACACCCCCAAACTAAACCGAACCCTAACCCTAAACCTAACCCTCATCATAACCCTCACAATAAGACTAAGGCTAACCCTAACCCTCACTATCACCCAGAACCTGACCCTAACCCGAACCCTCACCCTCAACCTAACCCTCACCTCACCCAAAACATCACCATAAAACTAACCCTCACCCTAGCCCTAACCCTAACCCTCACCCAAACCTTAACTCTCACCCTTACCCTCACCCTCACCCTACCCTCACCCTAACCCTAAACCTAACCCTAGACCTTACCTTAACCCTAACCCTTACCCTAACACTCACGCTAACCCTAACCCTCACTCTCACCCTAACCCTCACCCTAAAACTTACTCTCAGCCTAACGCTCACACTAAACCTAAATCTCACCCTAACCTTAACGCTAACCATGACCCTAACCCTACCCCTAAACCTCACCCTAACCCTAACCCTCACCCACACCCTAACCCTCAAACCAACGCTAATCCTAACCCTAACCCTCATCCTTACCCTCACCCTCACCCTAAATCACACACTCACCCTGACCCTAACACTAACCCTAACCCACACCCTAACCCTAAACCTCACCCTAACCCTAACGCTAACCCTCACCCTAAACCCTCACCTTCCCCCTAACCCTAATTGTAACCCTAAACCTCACCCTAACCATGAGCCTAAGACTAATGCTAACTCTAACCCTCACCCTCACCATCACCCTAACCCTAAACTTATCCCTAAACCTCACCCTGTCCCTATCCTTCACCCTAAACCTAACCCAAACCCTCATCCTCATCCTAACCCTAACACTAACCCTGATCCTAAACCTAACACTCACCCTAAACTTCACCCTAATGATTACCCTCAACCTAACCCTAACCCTAACCCTAACCCTAATCCTCATCCAAACCCTAACCCTAAACTTCACCCTAATCCTCACCCTATCCCTAACCCTAACCCTAAAACTCACCCTAACACTAACCATAAACTTAACCCTCACCCTCAGCCTAAACATCACCGTCAGCCTAACACTCACCCTCACCCGAAACACCAACCTCACCCTAACAATAACCCTAACACACACCCTAACCCTAAACCTCACCCTAACCCTAAACTTAACCCTAACCTTAAACCCTCACCTTCCCCCTTACCCTAATTGTAACCCTAAACCTAACCCTAACCCTAAGCCTAAGACTAATGATAACTCTAACCCTCACCCTCACCGTCACCCTTACCCTAAACTTATCCCTAAACCTCACCCTATCCCTATCCTTCACCCTAAACCTAACCCAAACACTCATCCTCACCCTAACACTAACACTAACCCTGATACTAAACCTAACACTCACCCTAAACCTCACCCTAATGATTACACTCAACCTAACCCTAACCCTAACCCTAACCTTAATCCTCACACTAATCCTCACCCAAACCCTAACCCTAAACTTCACCCTAATCCTCACCCAATTCCTAAACCTAACCCTAACACTCACCCTAATACTAACCATAAACCTAACCCTCACCCTCAGCCTAAACATCACCGTCAGCCTAACACTCACCCTCACCCGAAACACCACCCTCACCCTAACACTAACCCTAACCCACACCCTAACCGTAAACCTCACCCTAACCCTAACCTTAACCCTCACCCTAAACCCTCACCTTCCCCCTTACCCTAATTGTAACCCTAAACCTCACCCTAACCCTAAGCCTAAGACTAATGCTAACTCTAACCCTCACCCTCAACATCACCGTAACCCTAAACTTATCCCTAAACCTCACCCTATCCCTAACATTCACCCTAACCCTAACCCAAAAACTAATCCTCACCCTAACCCTAACTCTAACCCAGATCCTAAATATAACCCTCACCCTAAACCTCACCCTAATGATTACCCTCAACCTAACCCTAACCCTAACCATAACCCTAATCCTCACACTAATTCTCACCCTAACTCTAACCCTATACTTCACCCTAATCCTCACCCTATCCCTAACCCTAACCCTAACACTCACCCTAATACTAACCATAAACCTAACCCTCACCCTCAGCCTAAACATCACCGTCAGCCTAACACTCACCCTCACCCCAAACATCACCCTAACCCTAAACTTCACCCTAACCCTAACCCTAACACTCACCCTAAACCTCACCCTCACCCTCACCCTCACCCTAAGCCTAACCCTAACCCTACCCCTAATCCTTAACCTAACCGTCTCCATCACCTTCTCCCTAAACCTATCCCTACCCCTAACACTAACGCTCACCCTCACCCTCACCCTAACACGAACCCTAAATCTAACCCTAAACCTCAACTTAAACCTAACCCTCAAACACAACCTAATCCTAACCCTCACCCTAACCCTAACAATCACAATAAACCTAACCCTCACTCTAACCATAAACCTACCCCTCAACCTAACACTCATCCTAACCCTAACCCTAAACGTAATCCTCAACCTCAACCTAACCCTAACCCTCACCCACACCTTAACCCTCAACATCACGGGAACACTCACCATCACCCTAGCACTCACCCTCAACCTAAACATCACCCGAACCCTAACCCTCACCTTAACCCTAACCCTAACCCTCACCCTAAACCTAACCCTCACCCTGACCCTCATCCTCACCCTAATCCTCACATTAACCCTCACCCCTACCTAAACAAAACCCTCACCCTCACACTAACCCTAACCCTCACCCTCAACCTAGCCCTCACCCTAACCCTAACCCTAATCCTCACCCTCACCCTCATCCTAACCCTAAGCCTAACTCTAATCCTAACACTCACCGTCAACCTCACCCTCAGCCTAACCCTCACCCTCACCCTAACCCTCTCCCTAAACCTTACCCTCGCCCTAACCCTAACCCTAAACCTCACCCTCAACCTAAACCTAACCCTAAACCTAACCCTAAACCTAACTCTCACCTTCCCCCTCACCCTAAACCTAACCCTAAACCTAACCCTCACCCTCGCCCTCACCCTAACCGTAACCCTCACCCTCACCCAAAACCAAACCTCACCCCAACCCTAACCCTCACCCTAACCATCACCCTAAACCATATGATAACCCTAACCCTCACTCTCACCCTCACCCTCACCCTAAACGTAACCTTCACCCTCACCTTAAACCAAACCCTAACCCCAACCTTAACCCTGACCCTAACCCTAACCCTAACCGTAATGCTAAGCATAACACTCAACCTAACGCTAACCCTAACACACACCCTCATCCTAAAACGAACCCTAACCCTAACCATAACCATAACCATAACCCTCACAATAAGACTAAGGCTAACCCTAACCCTCACTGTCTCCCTCACCCTCACCCTAACCCGAACCCTCACCCTCACCCTAACCCTCACCCTCACCCAAAACATCACCCTAAAACTAACCCTCACCCTAATCCTCACCCTCACACAAACCTTAACTCTCACTCTAACCCTCACCCTCACCCTAACCTCACCCTAGCCCTAAACCTAACCCTAGCCCTTACTCTAACCCTAACCCTCACCCTAACACTCACGCTAACCCTAAACCTCAATCTCAGCCTAACCCTCACCCTAACACTTACCCTCACCCTAACCCCTACCCCCAGCCTAACGCTCACGCTAAACCTAAATCTCACCCTAACCTTAACGCTAACCATGACCCTAACCTTACCCCGAAACCTCACCCTAACCAAAACACTCACGCGCACCCTAGCCCTCAAAACAACCCTAATCCTAACCCTAACCTTCATCCTTACCCTCACCCTCACCCTAAATCTCACACTCACCCTCACCCTAACACTATCCCTAACCCACACCCTAACCCTAAACCTCACCCTAACCCTAACCCTAACCCTCACCCTAAACCCTCACCTTCCCCCTAACCCTAATTCTAACCCTAAACCTCACCCTAACCCTAAGCCTAAGACTAATGCTAACTATAACACTCACCTTCACAGTCACACTAACCCTAAAAAGTATCCCTAAACCTCACGCTATCCCTAAACTTCACCCTAACCCTAATCCAAACCCTCATCCTCACCCTAATCCTAACACTAATCCTGACCCTAACCCTAACCCTCAACCTAAACTCACCCTAACCCTAACCCTAACCCTAGCCCTTACCCTAACCCTAAACCACACATTCACCCTCACACACACTCTAACCCTAATCTTAAACCTAGCCCTCACCCTAACCCTAACCCTAACTCTCACCCTCACCCTCACCCTCATCCTAAACCTAAGCCTAACTCTAATCCTAACCCTCACCCTCACCCTCACCCTCAGCCTAACCCTCACCCTCACCCTAACCCTCTCCGTAAACCTTACCCTCACCCTAAACTTAACCCTAATCCTCACCCTCAACCTAAACCTAACCCTAACCCTAACCCTAAACCTAAACCTCACCCTCACCCTCACCCTAAACCTAACCCTAACCCTAACCCTCACCCTCACCCTAACCATAACCCTCACCCTCACCCTAAACCAAACCCTAAACCCAACCCTAACCCTCACCCTAACCATCACCCTAAACCTCACGATAAACCCAACCCTCACTCTCACCCTAACCCTCACCCTAACCCTTACCCTCACCCTAACCCTAACCCTAAACCTCACACAGACCCAAACCTTAACGCTCAACGTCACCCTAAACCTAACCCTAGTGCTCACCATAAACCTTCCCATCACCCAAACCCTAACCCTCAGTCTCACCCTCACCCATACCCTCACCCTAAACCTCACCCTCAGCCTAAACATCACCCTAAGCCTAAACCTCCCCCTTATCCTAACCCTCACCCTCACCCTAACCCTCAGCCTAACCCTAAACCTAACCCTTTTCCTAACCCTAACCCTCAACTTCACCCACACCCTCAACCTAACTGTAAACCTATCCCTAATCCTAACCCTCAACCTCACCCTCACCCTAAACCTAACTCTAACCCTAACCCTAACCCTCACCCTAACCCTCACCCTAACCCTAATGCTAAGCTTAACCCTCAACCTAAAACTAACCCTAACCCACACCCTCATCCTAAAACGAACCCTAAGCATAACCCTAACCATAACCCTCACAATAAGACTAAGGCTAACCCTAACCCTCACTATCACCCTCACCCTCACCCTAACCCTCACCCTAACCCTCACTCTCACCCGAAACATCACCCTAAAACTAACCCTCACCCAAACCTTAACTCTCACCCAAACCCTCATCCTCACCCTAACCTCACCCTAACCCTAAACCTAAACCTAGCCCTTACCCTAACCTTAAACCGAACCCTAACACTCCCGCTAACCCTAACCCCCACTCTCACCCTAACCGTCAGCCTAACACTTACCCTCACCCTAATCCTTACCCTCAGCCTAACGCTCACACTAAACCTAAATCTCACCCTAACCTTAATGCTAAACATGACCCTAAACCTACCACCAAACCTCACCCTAAACCTAACCCTCACCCGCACAATAGCCCTCAAACCAACCCTAATCCTAACCCTCATCCTTACCCTCACCCTCACCCTAAATCACACACTCACCCTCACCCTAACACTAACCCTAACTCACACCCTAACCCTAAACCTCACCCTAACCCTAACCCTGACCCTCACCCTAAACCCTCACCTTCCCCCTAACCCTAATTCTAACCCTAAAACTCACCCTAACCCTAAGCCTAAGACTAATGCTAAATCTAACCCTCACCATCACCGTCACCCTAATCCTAAACCTATCCCTAAACCTCACCCTATCCCTAACCTTCACCCTAACCCTAACCCAAACCTCATCCTCACACTAACAATAACACTAACCCCGACCTTAACCCTAATCCTCAACCTAACGTCACCCTAAACCTTACCCTAATCCTAGCCCTTACCCTAACCCTAACCCTCACATTCACCCTCACACTCACCCTAACCCTCATCCAAACACAAGCCCTCACCCTAACCCTAAAACTAAACCTCACCCTCACACACACACTCAAACTCAGCCTAACCCAAACCCTAACCCTAATCCTAACCCTAACCCTCACCCTCACCCACACACTCACCCTAACCCTCACACTCACCCTAGCCCTCACACTAACCCAAACCCTAAGCCAAACCCTAAACTTCAACATCACCCTCACCCTCACCCTCATCCTCAGGCTAACCCTAACCTAAACCTAATCCTAACCCTAACCCTCACCCTAACACTCACGCTAACCCTAACCCTCACTCTCACCCTGACCCTCACCCTAACCCTTACCCTCACACTAACCCTTACCCTCAGCCTAATGCTCACACTAAACTTAACCCTCATCCTAACCCTAACGCTAACCATGACCCTAACCCTAAACCTAACCCTAAACCTCACCCTAAACCTAACCCTTACCCTCACCCTAGCCCTCAAACCAACCCTAATCCTAACACTAACCCTCATCCTTACCCTCACCCTCACCCTAAATCACACTCTAACCCTCGCCCTAACACTAACCCTAACCCACACCCTAACCCTAACTCTCACCTAACACTAACCCTAACCCTCACCCTAACACTAACCCTAATACTCACTCTCACCCTCACTTTCCCCCTAACCCTAATTCTAACCCTAACCCTCACCCTAAACCGTGCCTAAGCCTAATGCTAACACTAACCCTCACACACACCGTCACCCTAACCCTAAACTTAACCCTAAACCTCACCCTATCCCTTACCTTCACCCTAACCCTAACCCAAACCCTCATCCTCACCCTAACACTAACACTAACCCTGATCCTAATTCTAACCCTCACCCTAAACCTCACCCTAATGATTACCCTCAACCTAACCCTAACCCTAACCCTAACCCTAATCCTCACACTAATCCTCACCCTAACCCTCACAATAAACTTCACCCTAATCCTCACCCTATCCCTAACCCTAACCCTAACACTCACCCTAATACTAACCATAAACCTAACCTTCACCCTCAGCCTAAATATCATGTTCAGCCTAACACTCACCCTCACCCTAAACATCACCCTAACCCTAACGTTCACCCTAACCCTAACCCTAACACTCACCCTAAACCTCACCCTCACCCTCACCTTCACACTAAGCCTAACCCTAACACTACCACTAATCCTTAACCTAACTTTCTCCATCACCTTCACCCTAAACCTATCCCTACACCTAACACTAACCCTCACCCTCACCCTAACACAAACCCTAAACCTAACTCTAAACCTCACGTTAAACCTAACCCTCAACCACAACCTAATCCTAACCCTAACAATCACAATAACCCTAACCCTCACTCTAACCATAAACCTACCCCTCAACCTAACACTCATCCTAAGCCTAACCCTAAACCTAATCTTCACCCTAACCCTAACCCTAACCCTCACCCTCACCATAACCATCACCATCACCCTAACACTCACCCTAAGCCTAACCCTCACCCACACCTTAACCCTCAACCTCACGCGAACCCTCACCCTCACCCTAACTCTCACCCTCAACCTAAACATCACCCGAACCCTAATCCTAACCTTAACCCTAACCCTAACCCTCACCCTAAGCTTAACCCTCAACCTGACCCTCAACCTCACCCTAATCCTCACATTAACCCTCACCCCTACCTAACCGAAACCCTCACCCTCAGCCTCACCTTAACCCTCACCCTCACCCTTATCATAGCCCTCACCCTAACCCTAACCCTCACCCTCACCCTCACCTTCAAACTAACCCTTAACCTCACCTAACCCTTTCCCTAAACCTTAACCTCAACCTAACCCTCATCTCACCCTCACTCTCACCCTAAACCTAACCCTAACCCTAACCCTCACCCTCACCCTCACCCAAACCGTAACCCTCACCTTCACCCTAAACCAAACCCTAACCCCAAACTTAACCCTCACCCTAACCATCACCCTAAACCTCACGATAACCCTAACCCTCACTCTCACCCTAACTCTCACCCTAATCCTTACCCTCACCCTAACCCTAACCCTAAACCTCACACAGACCCAAACCTTAACGCTCAACGTCACCCTAAACCTAACCCTAATGCTCACCCTAAAACTCACCATCACCCAAACCCTAACCCTCAGTCTCACTCTCACCCATACCCACACCCTAACCCTCACCCTCAGCCTAAACATCACCCTAAGCCTAAACCTCCCCCTTATCCTAACCCTCACCCTCACCCTCACCCTCACCCTTAGCCTAACCCTAAACCTAACCTTAATCCTAACCCTAACCCTCAACCTCACCCACACCCTCAACCTAACTGTAAACATATCCCTATTCCTAACCCTCAACCTCACCCTCACCCTAAAACTAACTCTAACGCTAACCCTAACCCTCACCCTAAACCTCACCCTAACCCTAATGCTAAGCTTAACCCTCAACCTAACACTAAACCTAACCCACACCCTCATCCTAAAGCAAAACCTAACCTTAAACCTAACCCTCACCATAACCCTCACAATAAGACTAAGGCTAACCCTAACCCTCACTATCACCCTCACCCTCACCCTATCCCGAACCCTCACCCTCACCCTAACACGAAACCTCACCCAAAATATCACCCTAAAACTAACCCTCATCCTAACCCTAACCCTAACCCTCACCCAAACCTTAACTCTCACCCTAACCCTCACCCTCACCCTAACCTCACCCTAACCCTAAACCTAAAGCTAGCCCTTACCCTAACCCTAACCCTCACCCTATCACTCACGCTAACCCTAACCCTCACACTCACCCTAACCCTCACCCTAACACTTACCCTCACCCTAACCCTTACCTTCAGCCTAACGCTCACACTAAACCTAAATCTCAGCTTAACCTTAATGCTAACCATGACCCTAACCCTACGCCTAAACCTCACCCTAACCCTAAACCTCACCCGCACCCTAGCCCTCAAACCAACCCTAATCCCAACCGTAACCCTCATTCTTACCCTCACCCTCACCCTAAAACATACACCCACCCTCACCCTAACATTAACCCTTACACACACCCTAACCCTAAACCTCACCCTAACCCTAACCCTGACCCTAAACCCTCACCTTCCCCCTAACCCTAATTCTAACCCTAAACCTCACCCTAACCCTAAGCCTAAGACTAATGCTAACTCTAACCCCCACCCTCACCATCACCCTAACCCTAAACCTATCCCTAACCTCACCCTATCCCTAACCTTCACCCTAACCCTAACCCAAACCCTCATCCTCACACTAACCCTAACAATAACCCTGACCCTATCCCTAACCCTAAACCTAACCTCACCCTAAACCTAACCCTATCCCTAGCCCTTACCCTAACCCTAACCCTCACATTCACCCTCACACTCACCCTAACCCTAATCCTAACCCTAGCCCTCACCCTAAACCTAAAGCTCACCCTCACCCAAACACTCAAACTAAGCCTAACCCAAACCCTAACCCTAATCCTAACCCTAGTCCTCACTCTCACCCTCACACTCAACCTAAACCTCACCCTCACCCTAGCCCACACACTAACCCTAACCCTATGCCAAACCGTAAACCTCAAGATCACCCTCACCCTCAACCTCATCCTCAGCCTAACCCTATCCCTAACCCTAATCCTAAACCTAACCCTCACCCTAACACTCACGCTAACCCTAACCCTCACTCTCACGCTAACCCTCAACCTAACACTGACCCTCACACTAACCCTTACCCTCAGCCTAATGCTCACACTAAACTTAACCCTCCCCCTAACCCTAACACTAACCATGACCCTAACCCTCACCCTAACCCTAAACCTCAGCCTTAGCCTAACCCTTACCCTCACCCTAGCCCTCAAACCAACCCTAATCCTAATACTAACCCTCATTCTCACCCTCACCCTCACCCTAAATCACACACTCACCCTCACCCTAACACTAACCCTAACCCACACCCTAACCCACACCCTCACCCTCACTTTCCCCCTAACCCTAATTCTAAGCCTAACATTCACCCTCACCCTAAGCCTAAGCCTAATGCTAACTCTAACCCTCACCCTCACCGTCACCCTAACCCTAAACTTATCCCTTAACCTCTCCCTATCCCTAACCTTCACCCTAACCCTAACCCAAACACTAATCCTCACCCTAACACTAACACTAACCCTGATCCTAACCCTAACCCTCACCCTAAACCTCACCCTAATGATTACCCTCAACCTAACCCTAACCCTAACCATAACCCTAATCCTCACACTAATCCTCACCATAACCCTCACAATAAACTTCACCCTAATCCTCACCCTATCCCTAACCCTAACCCTAACACTCACCCTAATACTAACCATAAACCTAACCCTCACCCTCAGCCTAAACATCACCGTCAGCCTAACACTCACCCTCACCCTAAACATCACCCTAACCCTAACCTTCACCCTAACCCTAACCCTAACACTCACCCTAAACCTCACCCTCACCCTCACCCTCACCCAAAACCTAACCATAACCCTACCCCTAATACTTAACCTAACCCTCTCCATCACCTTCACCCTAAACCTATCCCTACCCCTAACACTAAAGCTCACCCTCACCCTCACCCTAACACAAACCCTCAATCTAACCCTAAACCTCACCTTAAACCTAACCCTCAACCACAACCTAATCCAAACCCTCACCCTAACCCTAACAATCACAATAACCCTAACCCTCACTCTAACCATAAACCTACCACTCAACCTAACACTCATCCTAACCCTATCCCTAACCCTCACCCTCACCATAACCATCACCATCACCCTAACACTCAAACAAAGCCTAAACTTCACCCACACCTTAACACTCAACCTCACGGGAACCCTCACCATCACCCTAACACTCACCCTCAACCTAAACATCACTCGAACCCTAACCCTCACCCTAAACCTAACCCTCACCCTGACCCTCACCCTCACCCTAATCCTCACATTAAACCTCATCCCTACCTAACCGAAACCCTCACCCTCACCCTCACCCTAACCCTCACCCTAACCCTAACCCTAACCCTCACCCTCACCCTCACACTCATCCTAACCCTAAGCATAACTCTAATCCTAAACCTCATCCTCACCCTCTCCCTCAGCCTAACCCTCACCCTCACCCTAACCCTCTCCCTAAACCTTATCTGCACCCTAACACTAACCCTAAACCTCACCCTCAACCTAAACCTAACCCTAACGCTAACACTAAACCTAACCCTAACCCTCACCCTCACCCTAAACCTAAGCCTAACCCTAACCCTAACCCTCACCCTCACTCTAACCGTAACCCTCACCCTCACCCTAAACCAAACCCTAACCCCAACCCTAACCCTGACGCTAACCATCACCCTAATCCTCACGATAACCCTAACCCTCACTCTCACCCTAACTCTCACCTTAACCCTTACCCTCACCCTAACCCTAACCCTAAACCTCACCCAGACCAAAACATTAACACTCAATGTCACACTAAACCTAATCCTAATGCTCACCCTAAACCTTACCATCACCCAAACCCTAACCGTCATTCGCACCCTCACCCATACCCTCACCCTAACCCTCAACCTCAGCCTAAACATCACCCTAAGCCTAACCCTCCCCCTTATCCTAAACCTCACCCTCAGCCTTAGACTAACCCTAAACCTAACCCTAATCCTAACCCTAACCCTCAACCTCACCCACAACCTCAACCTAACTGTAAACATATCCCTAATCCTAACCCTCAAGCTCACCCTCACCCTAACCCTCATCCTAACCCTCACCCTAACCCTCACCCTAACTCTAATGTTAGCTTAACCCTCAATGTAACACTAACCCTAACCCACACACTCATCTTAAACCGAAACATAACCCTAACCCTAATCCTCACCATAACCCTCACAATAAGACTAAGGCTAACCCTAACCCTCACAATCACCCTCACACTCACCCTAACCCGAACCCGAACCCTCACCCTAACCCTCACCCTAACCCTCACCCAAAACATCACCCTAAAACTAACACTCACCCTAACCCTAACCCTAACACTCACCCAAATCTTAACTCTCAACCTAACCTTCACCCTCACCCTAACCTCACCCTAACCCTAAACCTAACCCTATCCCTTACCCTAACCCTAACCCTCACCCTAACACTCACACTAACCCTAACCCTCACTCTCACCCTAACCCTCACCCCAACACTTACCCTCACCCTAACCCTTACTCTCAGCCTAACGCTCACACTAAACCTAAATCTCAGCTTAACCTTAATGCTAACCATGACCCTAACCCTACCCCTAAACCTCATCCTAACCCTAAACCTCACCAGCACCCTAGCCCTCAAACCAACACTAATCCTAACCCTAACCCTAACCCTAACCCTAACCCTAACCTTAACCCTAACCCACACCCTAACCCTAAACCTCATCCTAACCCTAATCCTAACCCTCACCCTAAACCCTCACATTCCCCCTAACCATAATTCTAACCCTAAACCTCAACCTAACCCAAAGCCTAAGACTAATGCTAAATCTAGCCTTCACCCTCACCTTAATCCTAACCCTAAACCTATCCCTAAACCTCACCCTATCCCTAACCTTCACCCTAACCCTAACCCAAACCCTCATGCTCACCCTAACCCTAACACTAACTCTGACCCTAACCTTAAACCTCAACCTAACCTCACCCTAAACCTAACCCTAACCCTAGCCCTTCCCCTAACCATAACCCTCACATTCACCCTCACACTCACCCTAACCCTCATCCTAACCCTAGCCCTCACCCTAAACCTAACCCAAACCCTAAACCTCACCCTCACCCACACACTCAAACTCAACCTAACACAAACCCTAACCCTAATCCTAATTCTAACCCTCACCCTCACCCTCACACTCACCCTAACCCTCACCCTAACACTAACCCTCATCCTAACCCTTACCCTCAGCCTAACGCTCACACTAACCTTAAACCTCACTCTAACCCTGATGCTAACCATGATCCTAACCCTAACCCTAACCCTAAACCTCACCCAAACCCTAAAACTTACCCTCACCCTAGCCCTCAAACCAAACTTAATCCTAACCCTAACCCTCATCCTTACACTCACCCTCACCTTAACTCACACTCTAACCCTCACCCTAACACTAACCCTAACCCACACCCTAACCCTTACCCTCAACCTAACCCTAACCCTCACACTCACCCTCAATTTCCCCCAACCCTAATTCTAACCCTAACCCTCACCCTAAACATAAGCCTAAGCCTAATGCTAACTCTAAACCTCACGCTCACCATCACCCTAACCCTAAACTTATCCCTTAACCTCACCCTATCCCTAACCTTCACCCTAACCCTAACCCAAACACTCATCCTCACCCTAACACTAACACTAACCCTGATCCTAACCCTAACCCTCACCCTAAACCTCCCCCTAATGATTACCCTCAACCTAACCCTAACCCTAACCCTAACCCTAACCCTAATCCTCACAGTAATCCTCACCCTAACCCTAAACTTCACCCTAATCCTCACCCTATCCCTAACCCTAACCCTAACACTCACCCTAATACTAACCATAAACCAACCCTCACCTTCAGCCTAAACATCACCGTCAGCCTAACACTCACCCTCACCCTAAACATCACCCTAACCCTAACCTTCACCCTAACCCTAACCCTAACACTCACCCTAAACCTCACCCTCACCCTCACCCTCACACTAAGCCTAACCATAACCCTACCCCTAATCCTTAACCTAACCCTCTCCATCACCTTCACCCTAAACCTATTCCTACCCCTAACACTAACCCTCACCCTCACCCTCACCCTAACATGAACCCTAAACCTAACTCTAAACCTCACCTTAAACCTAACCCTCAACCACAACCTAATTCTAACCCTCACCCAACCCTAACAATCACAATAACCCTAACCCTCACTCTAACCATAAACCTACCCCTCAACCTAACACTCATCCTAAGCCTAACCCTAAACCTAATCCTCACCCTAACCCTAGCCCTAACCCTCACCCTCACCATAACCATCACCATCACCCTAACACTCACCCTAAGCCTAACCCTCACCCACACCTTAACCCTCAACCTCACGCGAACCCTCACCCTCACCCTAACACTCACCCTCAACCTAAACATCACCCGAACCCTAACCCTCACCTTAACCCTAACCCTAACCCTCACCGTAAACCTAACCCTCACCCTGACCCTCACCCTTATCCTAATCCTCACATTAACCCTCACCCCTACCTAACCGAAACCCTCACCCTCACCCTAACCCTAACCCTCACCCTCACCCTAGCCCTCACCCTAACCCTAACCCTAACCCTCACCCTCACCCTCACACTCATCCTAACCCTAAGCCTAACTCTAATCCTAACCCTCACCCTCACCCTCATCCTCAGCCTAGCCCTCACCCTCACCCTAACCCTCTCGCTAAATCTTACCCTCACCCTAACCCTAAACCTAAACCTCACCCTCAACCTAAACCTAACCCTAACCTTAACCCTAAACCTAACCCTCACCCTCACCCTCACCCCAAACCTACCCCTAAACCTAACCCTCACCCTCACCCTAACCGTAACCCTCACCCTCACCCTAAACCAAACCCTAACCCCAACCTTAACCCTCACCCTAACCATCACCCTAAACCTCACGATAACCCTAACCCTCACTCTCAACCTAACCCTCACCCTAACCTTTACCCTAACCCTAACCCTAACCCTAAACCCCACCCAGACCCAGACCCTAACCCTAACACTCACCCTAAACCTCACCCTAACCCTAATGCTAAGCTTAACCCTCAACCTAACACTAACCCTAACCCACACCCTCATCCTAAATCGAACCATAACCACAACCCTAACCCTCATCATAACCCTCACAATAAGACTAAAGCTAACCGTAACCCTCACTATCACCCTAACCCTAAACCTAACCCTCACGCTAATTCTCACCCTAACACTCATGATAACCCTAACACTCACTCTCACCCTAACACTCACCCTAAACCTTACCCTCACCCTAACCCTAACCCTAAACCTAACCCTAACGTTCACACTAACCCTAACCCTCACCCTAACCCTAACCCTCACCCTAACAATCAACCTCATCCTAAACCTAAACCTAACCCTAACCGTACCCTTACCCTCACACTCGCCCTAAGGCTAAACCTAACCCTCACTCTCACCCTAAACCTCATCTAAAGCCTTAACCTCACCCCAACCCTCACCCTAACCCTAACCCTCCAAGTAAACCAAACCCTTACCCTAACCCTAACCCTAACCCTAACTCTTACCCTCACCCTAACCCTAACCCTAACCCTAACCCTCACACTAAACCTAAACTTCACCCTAACCCTAACCCTAAACCTCACCCTAACTCTTATCCTTACCCTAACCCTCACCCTAAGCCTTAGCCTTGCCCTAACCCTCACCGTAACACTAACCGTATCACTAATCCTCAACCTAACCCTCACTGTAACAATCACCCTAACCCTAATCCTAACTCTCACACTAAGCTTAACCCTCAACCTAACCCTAAACCTAATTCTCACACTCACACTAACCGTAAACCTCACCAGCACCCTAACACTCACCCTCACGCTAAATATCACCCTAACCCTAACCCTCACACTAAACTTAGGCCTACCCCTCAACCTAACCCTAGTGCTCACCCAAACCATGACCCTCAGCTTAACACTAAACCTAACCCTAATCCTAACGGTAATTCTGGCAGTCACCCTCACCCTCACCCTAACCCTAACCCTCACCCTAACCCTAACCCTCACCGTCACCCTCAGCCAAACAGTATCCCTAAACCTAATCCTAACCCTCCCACTCACCCTCAACGTAACCCCAACCATAACCCTCACCCTAACCCTAATGATAACCCTCACCCTCACTGTCACCCTCACCCCTCACCCTCAGCCTAACCCTCACCCTCAACCTAACCCTAAACCTAACCCTCATGCTAATTCTCACCCTAACACTCATGATAACCCTAACACTCACTCTCACCCTAACACTCACCCTAAACCTTACCCTCACCCTAACCCTAACCCTAAACCTAACCCTAACATTCACACTAACCCTAACCCTCACCCTAACCCTTACCCTCACCCTAACAATCACCCTCATCCTAAACCTAAACCTAACCCTAACCCGTACCCTTACCCTCACACTCGCCCTAAGGCTAAACCTAAACCTCACTCTCACCCTAAACCTCATCTAAAGCCTTAACCTCACCCCAACCCTCACCCTAACCCTAACCCTCCAACTAAACCAAACCCTTACCCTAACCCTAACCCTAAACCTAACCCTAACTCTAACTCTAACCCTCATACTCACCCTCATCTTCACCCTCACCCTCAGCCTAACCCTAACCCTAATCCTAACACTAACCCTCACTCTCACACAAAACCAAAATCTAGCCTAACCCTAACCCTCACCCTAACCCTAACATGCACCCTGACGCTAACCCTCATCCTAAACCTAACCCTAACACTAACCATAACCCTCAAACTCACCGTAACCTTCACCCTAACCCTACCCCTACCTCTCGCCCTATCCCTCATACTAACCCTGACCCTAACATTTATCCTAAACCTAACCATAACCTCACACTAACCCTAAGCCTAAACCTTACCCTCACTCTCAACCTAATGGTATCCATAACCTTAAACCTAACCCTAACCCTAACAATAACCCTAAACCTAACCCTAATGCTAACCCTCACCCTCACCCTAACCCTAAACCTCACCCTAACCCTAACACTCAATCTAACCGTAACCCTAAACCTAACACTAACCCTCACCCTCAACCTAACTGGAAATCTCAACCTAACCCTAAGCCTAACCCTAACCCTCTACCTAGCCCTCACCTAACACTAATCCTAACCCTAAACCTCACTCTGACCCTAAACCTAACCCTAACCCTATCTCTCACTATAACCGTAATCCTAACCCTAACCCTCACCCTACCCCTAAACCTAATCCTCAAGTTCACCCTAGCCCTCACCCTAACTGTAATCATAACTCTAACCCTGATACTAAACCCAACCCTCACCCTAAACCTAACTCCAACCCTCACGCTAACCCTGATCCTAACCCTAACCCTAAAGCTAACCATGAACCTCACCCTAACACTAAACCGAACCCTCACCCTCACCCTAACCCTTTGCCTTACCCTAACCCTCACTCTAAGCCTTAGCCTTGTTCTAACCCTCACGCTAATAATAACCCTATCACTAACCCTCACCCTAACCCTCACCCTAACCATCACCCTAACCCTAAACCTAACCCTAATCCTCACACTAAAGCTACCCCTCACCCTCACCCTAACCCTAGCTCTCATGCTAACCATCATCCTATCCCTAAAACTAACCATCCCCCTAACACTAACCCTAAACCTCACCCGCACACTAACCCTCTCCCTAACCATCACCCTCACCCTAAACATCACCTTAACCCTAACCTCACCATAATGATAAGCCTAACCCTCACCCTAACCCTACACACTCACCCTCACCCTCACCCTCCAGTTAAAACTAAACCTAAACCTAATCCTAACCGTAAATCTAGCCCTCACCCGAACCCTAAACCTAACCCTAAACCTCGCCCTAAACCTGACCCTCACACTCACCCTCAGCCTAACAGTAACCCTAACCCTAATCCTAACCCTCACACTCACCCTCACACTAACCCTAACCCTAACACTCACCCTAAACCTAATGCCAATCCTCTCCCTCACCCTCAGCCTAACCATAACCATAACCCTAATCCTAACCCTCACACTCACCCCTCTCCCTCAGCCTAACCCTCACCCTCAACCTAAACCTAATCCTAACCCAAAGCCAAACCCTCACCCTAACACTCACGATAACCCTAACACTCACCCTAACCCTTACCCTCACCCTAACCCTAAACCTAAATGTTACCCTAACCCTCACACTACACCTAACCCTCAATTGAACGCTAAACCTCACCATAACACTCACCCTAATCTTAAACCTAACTCTAACACTAAGCCGCACCCTTACCTTCACATTCACCCTAAAGCTAACCCTAACCCTCACTCTCACCCTAAACCTCACCCTAAGCCTTAAACTCACACAACCCTCAACCTAACCCTAAACCTCAAACTAAACCTAACCCTCACACTAACCCTAACCCTACCCCTCACCCTAACACTAACCCTAAACCTCAGCCTAACCTTAAACCTAACCCTCATCCTCACCCTAGAGCTCACACTAACCCTAAACCTAAGCCTCAGCCTCACCCTCACCCTAAACCCATCCCTCACCCTTACCTTAACCTAAAGCTCACCCTAAGCTAACCCTAACCCTCAAACTAACCCTAACCCTCACCATAACCCTAACCCTACTCCTCAGCCTAACCCTCATCCTAATCCTAAACCTAACCCAAACTCTCACCCTAACCCTAACACTAACACTCACCCTAAACCTAAGCCTAACCCTAACCTTAACCCTAACCCTCACCCTCACCTTCAACGTAACCCTTACCCTAAACCTAATCCTAACCCTAACCCTCACCCTCACCCTGTCTCTAAACTTAACCTTAACCCTAACTCTCACCCTCACTGTAACCCTAACCCTAAACCTATCCTTAAAGCTCACCTTAGCCCTAATCCTCACCCTAACCCTAAGCGAAACCCTCACCCTCACCTTAACCCTAACCCTAACCATAACCCTAACCCGCACCCTAAACCCAACCCTAATCCTAACCCTAACCCTCACCCTAATCCTAAACCTAACCCTAAACCTAACACTCACACTAAATCTAACCCTCACCCTCAGCCTAACATTAAGCCTAATCAAAACCCTAACCCTAACCCTCACACTCACCCTTACTCTAAACCTAAGCCTAACCCTAACACTAACCCTAACCCTCACACTCACCCTCATCCTCAACCTCACCGTCACCCTAACCCTAACCCTAATCCTAATGTTAACCCTCACCCTCAGCCTCAACCTAACCCTATGCCTTACCCTAACCCTCACCCTCACCCTAACCCTAACCCTAACCCTAATCCTAAACCTCACACTAACCCTAACCCTAAGCCTCACCCTCACCTCACCCTCACCGTAATGCTAACCCTAACCCTAAACCTAAACCTCACCATCACCCTCACCCTAACCCAAACCCGAACCCTCAACTGAACCCTCACCCGAACCCTCATCCTCACCACCACCCTCAACCTAAACCTAACCCTAATTTAACCGTAAACCTTACTCTCAACCTAACCCTCACGCTAACCCTTACTCTCACTCCAAACCTAAACCTAACCCTCATCCTAAACCTAACCCTAATCCTCACCCTAACCCTCACACTAAACCTAACACTCACCCTATTCCTAACCCTAACCCTCACCCAAACACTTAGCCTTACCCTAACCCTCACCCTAAGCCTTAGCCTTGCCCTAACCCTCACCCTAACACTAAACCTATCACTAAAGCTCAACCTAAACCTCACCCTAACCATCACCCTAACCCTCACACTCAGCCTAACCCTCACCCTATCCCTAACCCTAGCCCTCATCCTAACCCTCATCCTATCCCAAAACCTAACCCTCAACCTAACCCTAACCCTAAACCTCACCCGCAACCTAACCCTCACCTTAACCCTCACCCTCACCCTAAACATCGCCCTCAACTTCACCCTCACCCTAAACTTTAGCCTAATGCTCACCCACACCCTAGCCCTCACCCTCATCCTAACCCTAACCCTAACCCTCACCCCAACCATAACCCTCACCATCACCCTCAGCCTAACAGTATCCCTAACCCTAATCCTAAACCTCACACTCACTCTCACCCTAACCCTAAACCTAACACTCACCCTAACCCTAATGCTAACCATCACTCTCATAATCACCCTCAGCCTAACCCTAACAGTAACCCTAATCCTAACCCTCATCCTCACCACTCACCCTCAGCCTAACCCTCACCCTCACCCCTCACACTCAGCCTAACCCTCACCCTCAACCTAACCCTAACCCTAACCCTCACCCTAACACTCACGATAACTCTAACACTCACTCTCATCCTAATACTCACCCTAAACCTTTGCCTAACCCTAACCCTAACCCTAAACCTAACCCTAACCCTCACATTAACCCTATCCCTAGCCCTAAACTTAACCCTAACACTCACTCTCACCCTAACACTCACCCTCATCCTAAACCTCACCCTACCCTTTACCCTAACCTTCACCCTCACCTATACCTCACCCTAACCCTAACCCTAAGCATAACAATAAACTTAAACCTTACTATAATGCTAACCCTCTTCCTCACCCTATCCCTAACCCTAACCCTCACCCCAACACTAAGCCTCACCCTCACCCTCAGCCTAACACTAAACCTAATTTAACGGTAACCCTCACGCTCACCCTCAATCTAACCCTGCCCCTAAACCTTAACCTCCCCCCAACCCTAACCTCCACACTAACCCTAATACTCACCATAAGCCTAACCCTAACCTTCACCCTAACCCTAACCCTAACCCTCACCATCACCTGACCCTCAACCTAACCCTAACCCTAACCCTCACCCTAAACCTAACCCTCAGCGTAACCCTAAGACTAACCCTAACCCTCACCCTAACCCTCACACTCACCCCCACCCTAACCCTAATCTTAACCCTAACCCTAAACCTCACCCTAACCCTCATCATAACCCTCACCCTAACCCTAACCCTAACACTAAACCTAACCCTATCCCTCACCCTAAACTTAACTCTAACCCTAACCCTCACCCTCACCCTTACCCTAACCCTAACCCTAAACCTCACCCTAATCCTAACCTTAAACCTCACCCTCACCTCACATTCACGGTAACTCTAAACTTAATCCTAAACCTCACCCTCAACCTAGCCCAAACCCAAACACTAATCCTAACCCTCACGCTCATCCTCACCATCACACTCAACCTAACCCTGCCCATAACCCTTTCTCTCACCCCAACCCTAACCTCCACCCTAAACTTAACCCTCATCCTAACCCTAACCCTAACGATAACCCTAACCCTCACAATAACCCTAACCCTCACCCTAAACCTAACCCTATCCCTCACCCTACCTCTCATACTAACCCTAAACCTAACCCTAATCTTAACCATAAACCTAACCCTAAACCTCACCCCAAACCTAACCCTAACCCTCACCCTCAACCTCACCCTCACCCTCGCCTTAACCGTAACCCTAACCCTAACCCTAACCCTAACCCTAACACTATCCCTAAACCTAAACCTAACCTAACCCTAATCCTAAACCTCACCCTCACCATCACCTTAACAATAACAATAACCGTAACCCTAACAATAACCTTAACCCTCACCTGAACCCTAACCCTAACCCTCACACTCACCCTAACACTAAACCTAACCCTAACCCTAACCCTCACCCTACCACTCACGGTAACCCTAACCCTCACACTCACCCTAACGTTCACCCTAAACCTTAACTTAATCCTAACCCTAACCCTAAGCCTAAGCCTAACCAGCACATTAACCCTCACCCTAACCCTATCCCTAACCCTAACCATCACCGTAACTCTCACCCTAACGCTAATCCTAACTCTAAAACGCACCCTCACCATAACCCTCACCCAACACCTGACTCAAAACCTAACCCTCGTGCTAAACCTAACCCTAACCCTAACCCTCACCCTAACCCTCACCGTCACAAAAACCCTCACCCTAAGTCTAACCCTAACCCTCACTCTAACCCTCACACTCACCCTCAGCCTAACCCTAAAACTAATCCTACCCCTCACCCGCACACTGACCCTAACCTCAACCTAACGCTAACCCTCACCCTCACCCTAACCCTCACCCTAACCCTAAACCTAATCCTAATACTCACCCGCACCCTATACCTCACCGTCACCCTAACCCTCACCCTAAACATAACCCTCACCCACACCCTAACCCTCAGTCTGACCCAAACCCTCACCCTCACACTAACCTTCACCCTAACCCTAACCGTCACCGTAACCCTCACCCTATCGCTAAACCTAACTCTAAAACCCACCCTCACCCTAACCTTCACCCAAAACCTTACTCAAACCCTAACCCTCACGCTAAACCTAACCCTAACCCTAACCCTCACCCTAACCCTCACCGTCACAATAACCCTCACCCTAAACCTAACCCTCAACCTCACCCTAACCCTCAGCCTCACCCTCAGCCTAACCCTGAAACTAATCCTACGAATCACCCGCAACCTCACCCTAACCCCACCCTAGCCCTTATCCTAAACCTAACCCTCACCCTCATCCTAAACCTAACCCTCACCCTATAGCTAACCCTCACTCACACCCTAAATCTCAGTCTCACCCGAACCCGAACCCTCACCCTAACCCTAACTCTCAACCTCACCCTCACCCTCACCCAAAATCTAAACCTCAGTCTCAACTGAACCCTCACCCACATCCTAACCCTCTCCCTAAACATCACCTAAACCTAACCCTCACCGTCACCATAACACTAGCCCTAAACCTCACCCTAACCCTAACCCTCACCCTCAACCTCACCCTCAGCCTAAGCCTAACCCTAACTCTAATCCTACCCCTAAACCTCACCCTCACCCTCAACCTAACCTTAACCCTAACCCTCACCGTCACCCTCACCCTAACCCTAACACTCACCATAACACTCACCCTAACCCTAACCCTCATTCTCACCCTAACCCTCACCCTAAGACTTACCCTCATCCTAAACCTTAACCTCAGCCTAACTCACACTAATCCTAACCCTAATGCTAACCATGACCCTAATCCTAACCCTAAACCTCACCATAACGCTAACCCTCACCTGAACCCTAAACCTAACCCTAGCCCTTACCCTAACCCTAACCCTCACACTCACACTCACACTCGCCATAACCTTCACCCTCACACTAGCCCCCACCCTAAACCTAACCCTAAACCTAAAACTCACCCTCACCCTCAACCTCACCCTAACCCTAATTTAACCCTAACCCTCACCCTCAACCAAACCTTGCCCCTAAACCTTACTCTCACCCCAACCCTAACTTCCACCCTAAACCTAACCGTCACCCTAACCTTAACACTAACGCTAACCCTAACCCTCACAATAACCCTAACCCTCACCCTAAACCTAACCCTAACCCTCACCCTACCCCTCATCCTAACCCTAAACCTAACCCTAATCTTAACCCTAACCCTAACCCTAAACCTCATCCCAAACCTAACCCTAACCCTCAACCTCACTCTCACAGTAACCATAACCTTAATCCTAACCCTAACACTAACCCTAAACCTAAACTTATCACTAACCCTTAGCCTAAACCTCACCCTCACCCTAACCCTAACAATAACAGTAACTCTAAACCTAAACCTAACCCTAAACCTAATTCTAACCCTCACCCTAACCCTAAGCATGACCTTAACCGTCACCCGAACCCTAACCCTAACCCTCACCCTAAGCTCACCCTAACTCTAACTCTAACTCTAAAAGCCACCCTCACCCTAAACCTCATCCAAAACCTTACTCTCACCCTAACCTTCATGCTAAACCTAACCCTAACCCTAACCCTCACCCTAACCCTCACCATCACAATAACCCTCACCCTAAGCCTAACCCTCACCCTCACCCTAAACCTCACCCACACCTTCAGTCTAAACCTAAAACTAATCCTACCCCTCACACGCACCCTAAACCTCACCGTCACCTTAACCCTCACCCTAAATCTAACCCTCACCCACACCCTAACCCTCAGTCTCACCCGAACCATCACCCTCACCCTAACGCTCACCCTAACCCAAACCCTCAACCTCACCCTCAATCTCACCCACAATCTAACCCTCAGTCTCACCCTCACTCTCACCCTCATCCTAACCCTCACCCTCACCCTAAACATCACCTGACCCTAACCCTCACACTCATCATATCTCTAACACTAAACCTCACCCTCTCCCTCAACTTAACCCTAACCCTAACCCTCACCCTCACCCTGACCCTAACCCTAAGCCTAACCCTCACCGTCACCCTCACCCTCACCCTAACCCTAACACTCACCCTCACCCTAAACATCACCCTAAAACTAACCCTCACCCTAACCCTAACCCTAACGCTCACCCTAACCCTAATTCTCACCCTAACCCTCACCCTTACCCTAACCCCACCCTACCCTAAAACTAACTCTAGCCATTACCCTAACCCTAACCCTCACACTCACCCTCACACTCACCCTATTTCTCAACCTCACCGTAGCCCACAAACTAACCCTAACCCTAACACTAAAACTCACCCTCACCCTCACACTCACACTCAGCCTGACCCTAACCCTAACCCTCACCCTCACCCTCACACTCACATTAACACTCACACTCACGCTAGCCCTTACACTAACCCTAACCCTAACCCAAACCCTAAATCTCAAGATCAACCTCACCCTCAACTTCACCCTCAGGCTAACCCTAACCCTAACCCTAATCCTAACTCTAACCATCACCCTAACACGCATGCTAAACCTAACCCTCTCTCTCACCCTAACCCTCACCATAACACTTACCCTCACCCTAACCCTTACCCTCAGCCTAAGGCTCACACTAAACCTAACTCTCACCCTCACCCTCACCCTAACCCTCACCCTCACCCTAGCCCTCACCCTAAACCTAAATCTAACCCTCACCCTAACCCGTCACGCTCATCCTAACCCTAAGCCTAACTCTAATCCTAAGCCTCACCCTCACACTCACCCTCAGCCTAACCCTCACCCTCACCCTAACGCTCTCCCTAAACCTTACCCTCACACTAACACTAACCCTAAACCTCACCCTCAGCCTAAACCTACACCTAACCCTAATACTAAACCTAACTCTCACGCTCACCCTCACCCTAAACCTAAACCTAACCCTAACCCTCACCCTCAACTTCACCCTATCTGTAACACTTAAGCTAACCTTCACCCTAAACCTAACCATAAGCCTCACCATAACCCTAAACCTAACCCTAACTCTAACCCTCACCCTAAACAAAACACTAAAGCCAACCCTAACCCTCAACCTAACCATCACCCTAACCCTCACAATAACCCTAACCCTCACTCTCACCCTAACCCTCAACCTAACCATTACCCTCACCCTAACCCTAACCCTAAACCTCACTCAGACCCAAAAACTAACCCTCACCGTCACCCTAAACCTAACCCTAACACTCACCCTCACCCTAACCCTCACCCTAAACCTCACCCTCACCCAAACCCTAACCCTCAGTCTCGCCCTCACCCATACCCTCAACTTAAACCTCACCCTCAACCTCACCCTCAGCCTAACACTAAACCTAACCCTAACCCTCACACTAAGCCCCACCCTCACTCTAACCCTAACCCTAGTCCTCATCCTAAGCCTCATCCTAACCCTGAACCTAACCCTAACCCTAACACTAACCCTAAACCTCACCTGCACCCTAATCCTTACGCTATCCCTCAACTTCACCCCTAACCCTCAACTTAACCTTTAGTCTAACCGTCACCCTAACCCTAGCCCTCACCCTCACCTTCACCCTAACCCTAACCCTAACACTCACCCTAACCCTAACCCTCAACCTAACAGTAACCCTAAACCTAACACTAACCTTCACCCTAACCCTAACCCGAAATCTCAACCTAACCCTAACCCTAAACCTCACCCTCAACCTAGCCCTCACCTAACACTAATTCTAACCCTAACCCTCACTCTGACCCTAACCCTAACCCTCACCCTTACTCTCACCATAACCCTAATCCTATCCCTAACCTTCACCCTAACCCTCACCCTAAACCTAACTCTAATCCTCATCTTCTCCCTAGCCCTCACCCAACCCTAAACGTAACCGTACCCCTCACCCTCAACCTAACCCTACCCCTAACCCTAACCCTCACCCTAACCCTAACCTCCATCCTAACCCTCACCCTAACCCTAACCCTAATCCTAAACCTCACCCTAAACCTCACCCTCAACCTAACATTAACCCAAACCCTAACTCTCAACTTAACCCTCAACCTAACCCTAACCCTAACACTAACACTCACACTAAACCTAACCCTCACCCTAAAACTAACCCTAAACCCTCTCACTAACCCTGACCCTAACCCTAACCATAACCATAACCATAACCCTGAACCTCACCCTAACCCTAAACCTAACCCTTACCCTCACCCTAACCCTTAGCCTTACCCTAACGCTCACCCTAAGCCTTAGCCTTGCCCTAACCCTCATCCTAACCCTAACCTCTTATTAACCCTCACCCTAACCCTCACCCTAACCCTAAACCTAAACCTAACCCTCACACTAAGCCTAAACCTCACCCTAAACCTAGCCCTCATCCTAACCCTAACCCTAACCCTCACCCTCACCCTAACAGTAACCCTCAACCTCACCCGCACCCTAACCCTCACCCTCACCCTAAACATCACCCTAACCCTAACCCTCACCCTAACCTTAAGCCTAACCCTCACCCTAGCCCTAGACCTCACCCTCACCCTTACCCTCAGCCTAACCCTTATCCTAATTTAACCCTAACCCTCACCCTCATCCTCAACCTAACCCTGCCCCTTACCCTTACAATCACCCCAACCCTAACCTTTACCCTAAACCTAATTCTCACCCTAAGCCTAACCCTAAGCCTAACCCTAAACTTCACCCTAAACCTAACCCTAAACCTCACCATCACCTAGACCTCACCCTAAACCTAACCCTAACCCTCACCCTAAACTTAACATTCAGATTAACCCTAAGACTAACCCTAACCCACACCCTAACCCTCACACTCACCCTCACCCTAACCCTAATCTTAACCCTCACCCTAACCCTCACCCTAAACCTAAACCTAACCCTAATCCTCACACTAAGCCCAACCCTAACCCTAACCCTAACTCAAACCCTAACCCTCACCCTAACCCTAAACCTAACCCTAACCCTCACACTAAGCCAATCCCTCACCCTAACCCTAGCCCTCATCCTAAGCCTCATCCTAACCCTGAACCTAACCCTCACCCTAACACTAACCCTAAACCTCACCTGCACCCTAAACCTCACGCTAACCCTCAATTTCACCCTAAACATCACCCTAAACCTAACCCTCAACTTAACCTTAAGCCTAACCCTCACCCTAACACTAGCCCTCACCCTCACCCTCACCCTCCGATTAACACTAAACCTAACACTAATCCTAACACTCACCCTCAACCTAACCCTAACCCTAACCCTCACCCTAACCCTAACCCTCAACCTAACCCTAACCCTAAACCTAATACTAACCTTCACCCTAAACCTAACCCGAAATCTCAACCTAACCCTAACCCTAAACCTCACCCTCAACCTAGCCCTCACCTAACACTAATTCTAAACCTAACCCTCACTCTGACCCTAACCCTAACCCTCACCCTTACTCTCACCATAACCCTAATCCTATCCCTAACCTTCACCCTAACCCTCACCCTAAACCTAACTCTAATCCTCATCTTCTCCCTAGCCTTCACCCAACCCTAAACATAACCGTACCCCTCACCCTCAACCTAACCCTACCCCTAACCCTAACCCTCACCCTAACCCTAACCTCCATCCTAACCCTCACCCTAACCCTAACCCTAATCCTAAACCTCACCCTAAACCTCACCCTCAACCTAACATTAACCCAAACCCTAACTCTCAACTTAACCCTCAACCTAACCCTAACCCTAACACTAACACTCACACTAAACCTAACCCTCACCCTAAAACTAACCCTAAACCCTCTCACTAACCCTGACCCTAACCCTAACCATAACCATAACCATAACCCTGAACCTCACCCTAACCCTAAACCTAACCCTTACCCTCACCCTAACCCTTAGCCTTACCCTAACGCTCACCCTAAGCCTTAGCCTTGCCCTAACCCTCATCCTAACCCTAACCTCTTATTAACCCTCACCCTAACCCTCACCCTAACCCTAAACCTAAACCTAACCCTCACACTAAGCCTAAACCTCACCCTAAACCTAGCCCTCATCCTAACCCTAACCCTAACCCTCACCCTCACCCTAACAGTAACCCTCAACCTCACCCGCACCCTAACCCTCACCCTCACCCTAAACATCACCCTAACCCTAACCCTCACCCTAACCTTAAGCCTAACCCTCACCCTAGCCCTAGACCTCACCCTCACCCTTACCCTCAGCCTAACCCTTATCCTAATTTAACCCTAACCCTCACCCTCATCCTCAACCTAACCCTGCCCCTTACCCTTACAATCACCCCAACCCTAACCTCTACCCTAAACCTAATTCTCACCCTAAGCCTAACCCTAAGCCTAACCCTAAACTTCACCCTAAACCTAACCCTAAACCTCACCATCACCTAGACCTCACCCTAAACCTAACCCTAACCCTCACCCTAAACTTAACATTCAGATTAACCCTAAGACTAACCCTAACCCACACCCTAACCCTCACACTCACCCTCACCCTAACCCTAATCTTAACCCTCACCCTAACCCTCACCCTAAACCTAAACCTAACCCTAATCCTCACACTAAGCCCAACCCTAACCCTAACCCTAACCCTCACACTCACCCTCACCCTAACCCTATCTTAACCCTCACCCTAACCCTCACCCTAAACCTAAACCTAACCCTAATCCTCACACTAAGCCCAACCCTAACCCTAACCCTAACCCAAACCCTAACCCTCACCCTAACCCTAAACCTAACCCTAACCCTCACACTAAGCCAATCCCTCACCCTAACCCTAGCCCTCATCCTAAGCCTCATCCTAACCCTGAACCTAACCCTCACCCTAACACTAACCCTAAACCTCACCTGCACCCTAAACCTCACGCTAACCCTCAATTTCACCCTAAACATCACCCTAAACCTAACCCTCAACTTAACCCTAAGCCTAACCCTCACCCTAACACTAGCCCTCACCCTCACCCTCACCCTCCGATTAACACTAAACCTAACACTAATCCTAACACTCACCCTCAACCTAACCCTAACCCTAACCCTCACCCTAACCCTAACCCTCAAGCTAACCCTAACCCTAAACCTAATACTAACCTTCACCTTAAACCTAACCCGAAATCTCAACCTAACCCTAACCCTAAACCTCACCCTCAACCTAGCCCTCACCTAACACTAATTCTAAACCTAACCCTCACTCTGACCCTAACCCTAACCCTCACCCTTACTCTCATCATAACCCTAATCCTATCCCTAACCCTCACACTAACCCTCACACTAAACCTCACCCTAAACCTCACCCTCAACCTAACCCTAACCCAAACCCTAAACCTCAACCTAACCTGCAACCTAACCGTAAACCTAACTCTAACCCTCACACTAAACCTAACCCTCACCCTAACCCTAACACTAAACCCTCTCGCTAATCCTCATCCTAACCCTAACCCTAACCATAACCATAACACTGAACCTCACCCTAACCCTAAACCTAACCGTCACCCTCACCCTCACCCTAACCCTTAGCCTTACCCTAACCCTCCCTCTAAGCCTTAGCCTTGCCCTAACACTCACCCTAACCCTAACCCTATCACTAACCCTCACCCTAACCCTAAACCTAACCCTAAACCTCACACTAAGCCTAACCCTCACCCTAACCCTAGCCCTCATCCTAACCCTCATCCTCACCCTAACCCTAACCCTCACCCTAACAGTAACCCTCAACCTCACCCGCACCCTAACCCTCACCCTAACCCTCACCCTCACCCTAAACATCACCGTAACCCTAACCCTCACCCTAACCTTAAGCCTAACCCTCACCCTAAAACTAGACGTCACCCTCAACCTTACCCTCAGCCTAACACTTACCCAAATTTAACCCTAACCCTCACCCTCAACCTAACCCTGCCCCTTACCCTTACACTCACCCCAACCCTAACCTCCACCCTAAACCTAATCCTCACTCTGAGCCTAACCCTAAGCCTAACCCTAAACTTCACCCGAACCCTAACCCTAACCCTCACCATCACCTAGCCCTCACCCTAACCCTAACCCTCACCCTAAACTTAACCTTCAGATTAACCCTAAGACTAACCCTAACCCACACCCTCACCCTCACACTCACCCTCATCCTAACCATAATCTTAACCGTAACCCTAACCCTCATCATAAACCTCACCCTAACCCTAACACTAACACTAACCCTAACCCAATCCCTCACCCTAACCTTAACTCTAACCCTAACCCTCACCCTCACCCTTACCCTAACCCTAAACCCAAACCTCACCTAAACCCTAACCCTAACCCTAACCCTCACCCTCATTTCACACTCACCGTAACCCTAAACCTAACCCTAAATTTCACCCTCACACTCACCCTAACCCTAACCCAAACCTTCAACCGAAATCTCACACTCACCCTCATCCTCGCCATCACCCTCAACCTAAAACTGCCCCTAACCCTTACTCTCACCCCAACCCTAACCTCCACCCTAAACCTAACCCTCACCCTATCCCTAACCCTAACGCTAACCCTAACCCTCACAATAAACCTAACCTTCACCCTAAACCTAACCCTACCCCTCATCCTACCCCTCATCCTAACCCTAAACATAACACTAATCTTAACCCTAACCCTAACCCTAAACCTCACCCCAAATGTAACCCTAACCCTCAGCCTCACCGTAACCATAACCCTAACCGTAACCGTAAGACTAACCCTGAACCTAAACCTAACTTAACCCTAATCCTAAACCTCACCCTCACCCTCACCCTAATACTAATATTAACCGTAACCCTAAACCTAAACTTAAACCTAACCCTAATTCTAACCCACACCCTAACCCTAACCATAACTTTAACCCTCACCTGAACCCAACCCTAACCCTCACCCTCACCCTCACACTAAACCCAAACATTACCCTAACCCTAACCCTCACACTAACCGTGACCCTAACACTCACGGTAACCCTAACACTCATTCTCACTCTAACCCTCACTCTAAACCTTAACTTAATCCTATCCCTAACCCTAAGACTAATCCTAACCCGCACACTAACCCTCACCCTAACCCTAACCCTAACCCTCACCCTAACTCTAAACCTAACTCTAAAACCCACCCTCACCCTAACCCTCACCCAAAACCTTACTCTCACCCTAACCCTCACGCTAAGCCTAACCCTAACCTTAACCCTCACCCTAACCCTCACCCTCACAATAACCCTCAACCTAAGCCTAACCCTCACCCTCACCCTAACCCTCACACTCACCCTCAGCCTAACCCTTAAACTAATCCGACCCCTCACTCTCACTCTGACCCTAAACTCACCCTAACCCTAACCCCACCCTCACCCTCACCCTAACCCTCAATCTAACCCTAACCCTAAACATAATCCTAACACTCACCCGCACCCTAAACCTCACTGTCACCCTTACCCTCACCCTAAACATAACCCTCACCCATACCCTAACCCTCAGTCTGACCCTCACCCTCACCCTCACCCTAACCCTCACCCTAACCCTAACCCTCAACCTCACCCTCACCCTCACCCAAAATCTAACCCTCAGTCGCAATGGAACGCTCACCCTCATCCTAACCATCACCCTCACGCTAAACATCACCTAACCCTAACCCTCACGCTCACCATAACCCTAACCCTAATCCTCACCCTAACCCTAACTCTGATCCTCAACCACACACTCAGGCTAATCTTAACATTAACATTAACCCTAAACCTAAACCTCACCCTCAGCCTAAACCTAACCCTAACCCTAATCCTAAACCTAACCCTCACCCTCACCCTCACCCTAAACCTAAACCTAACCCTAACCCTCACACTCACCCTCACCCTATCCCTAACCCTTAAGCTAACCTTCACCCTAAACCTAACCCTAAACCTCACCCTCACCCTAACACTAACCCTAAACCTAACCCTCACCCTCAACCAAACCTTAAACCCAACCCTAACCCTCAACCTAACCATCACCCTAACCCTCACCATAACCCTAACCCTCACTTTCACCCTAACCCTCACCCTAACCTTTACCCTCACCCTAACACTAACCCTGAACCTCATCCAGACCCAAACCCTAACTCTCACCGTCACCCTAAACCTAACCCTAATGTTCACCCTCACCATAACCAGAACCCTAAACCTCGCCCTCACCCAAATCCTAACACTCAGTCTCACCCTCACTCATACCCTCACCCTCACCCTCACCCTCAATGTCACCCTTAGCCTAAACCTAAACCTAACCCTAATCCTAACCCTTACCCTCACCCTCACCCTCACCCTCAACCTAACCTTAAATGTAACCCTACTCCTAACCCTTATCCTCAAACTCACCCTAAACCTAACTCTAACCCTAACCCTAACACTCACTCTAACCCTCACGCTAACCATAATTCTAAGCCTAACCTTCACCCTAACCCTCACCCTAACCCTTAACTTCAACCTAACCCTAAACCTAACCCTCAGCCTCACACTAAACCTCACCCTAACCCTAACCCACACCCTAATCCTTACCCTGCCGCTAACCCTCACCCTAAACCTAAGCCTAACCCTCACCCTAACCCTCACCCTAACACTCACGATAACCCCAACCCTCAATTTCACCCTAACCTTCACCCTAAAACTTACCCTCACCCTCACCCTAACCCTAACCCTAACACCCACACTAACCCTAACCCTCACCCTAACCCTGAACCTAACCCTCACCCTCATCCTAAACCTAAACCTAACCCTAACCCTATCCCTCACCATCACCCTCACACTAAGAGTAAGGCTAACCCTAAACTGCACTATCACCCTAATACTCACCCTAACTCTTACCCTCACCCTAAACTTAACCCTAACCCTAACCCTCAAACTAAACCTAAACTTCACCCTAACCCTAACCCTACCCCTCAACCTAACCCTTAGCCTTAGGTAACCCTCACCCTAAGCCTTAGCCTTGCCCTCACCCTCACCTTAACCCTAACCCTATCACTAACCCTCACCCTCACCCTCACCCTAAACATCACCCTAACCCTAAACCTAACCCTAACCCTCACACTAAGCCTAACCCTCAACCTAACCCTAACCCTAGCTCTCATCGTAACCCTCATCCTAACCCTAAACCTAACCCTCACCCTAAACCTCACCTTCACCCTAAACATCACCGTAACCCTAACCCTCACCCTAACCTTAAGTCTAACCTTCACACTAACCCTAGCCCTCACCCTCACCCTCACCCTCTGCTTAACACTAAACCTAACCCTAATCCTAACCCTCACCCTCACCCTAACCTTAACCCTAAACCTCACCCTAACCCTAACCCTCAACCTAACCGTAACCCTAAACCTAAGACTAACCCTCTCCCTAACCCTAACCCGAAATCTCATCCTAAACCTAACCCTAACCCTCACCCTCAACCTAGCTGTCACCTAACACTAATTCTAACCTTAACCCTCACTCTTACTCTCACCATAACGATAATCCTATCCCTAACACTCACCCTAATCCTCACCCTAAACCTAACCCTAATCCTCACCTTCACCCTAGCCCTCACCCTAACCCTAATCGTAATCCTAACCCTCACTCTCACCCTCAACCTAACCCTACCCCTACCCCTAACCCTCACCCTAACCCTAACCTCCATCCTAACCCTCACCCTAACCCTAACCCTAATCCTAAACCTCACCCTAAACCTCACCCTCAACCTAACCCTAATCCAAACCCTAACTCTCAACCTAACCCTCACCCTACCCCTAACACTAACACTCACACCAAACCTACCCCTCACCCTACCCCTCACCCTACCCCTCAGGCTAACCCTCATCCTAACCCTAACCATACCCATAACCCTAAACCTGAACCTCAACCTAACCCTAAACCTAACCTCACCCTAGCCCTTAGCCTTACCCTAACCCTCACTCTAAGCCTTAGCCTTGACCTAACCCTCACCCTAACACTCACCCTAACCCTCACCCTAACCATCACCCTAACCCTAAACCTAACACTAACCCTCACACTAAGCCTAACCCTCACCCTAAACCTAACCCTCAACCTAACCCTAACCTTAACCCGAACCCTGAATATCAGCCTAACCCTAACCCTCACCCTCACTCTCACCCTAACACTTAGCCTTACCATAAACCTCACCCTAAGCCTTAGCCTTGCTCTAACCCTCACCCTCACCCTAACCCTATCACTAACCCTCACCCTAACCCTAAACCTAACCCTAACCCTCACACTAAGCCTAAACTTCAACCTAACCCTAACCATAGTTATCTTCCTAAACCTCACCCGCACCCTAATCCTCACCCTCACCCTAAATATCACACAAACGCTAACCCTCACCCTCACCCTAACCCTCACCCTAACCCTTGCCCTCACCCTAACCTTAAATGTATCACTAACCCCAACACTAACCCTAACCCTCACCATAACCCTAACCCTACTCCTCAGCCTAACCCTCATACTAATCCTAAACCTAACCCAAACTCTCACCCTAACCCTAACACTAACACTCACCCTAAATCTAAGCCTAACCCTAACCCTCATCCTCACCCTCAACTTCAACCTAACCCGTACCCTAACCCTAATCCTAAACCTAAACCTCACCCTCAACCTGTCTCTAATCATAACCTTAACCCTAACTCTCACTCTCACCATAACCCTAACCTAAACCTATCCCTAAACCTCACCCTATCCCTAACCCTCACCCTAACCCTAACCCAAACCCTCACCCTCACCCTAACCCTAACCCTAACCAAAACCCTAACCCGCAACCTAAATCTAACCCTAATCCTAACCCTAACCCTCAAGCTAACCCAATCCCTAACCCTAAACCTAACACTCAGCCTAAATCTAACCCTCAACCTCACCCTCACCCTCACCCTCACCCTCAGCCTAAACATAAGCCTAACCCTAACCCTAACCCTAACCCTCACACTCACCCTCACCCTAAACCAAAGTCTAACTTTAACCCTAACCCTAACCCTCACACTCAACCTCACCCTCAGCATAACCCTAACCCTAATCCTAAAGCTAAACCTCACCCTCACCCCCAACCAAACCCTACGCCTAACCCTAACCCTCACCCTAACCCTAACATCCACCCGAACCCTAACCCTCAACCTAACCCTAACCCTAACACTAACCATAACCCTCACACTAACCATAACCCTCACCCTAACACTACACCTACCCCTCACCCTACCCCTCATCCTAACCCTGACCCTAACCTTAATCCTAACACTAAGGCTAACCCTCACTCTAACCCTAAACCTAAACCTCATGCTCACTACCACCCTAATCGTAACCTTAAACTTAAACCTAACCCTAACAATAACCCTAAACCTAACCCTAATCCTAACCCTCACCCTCACCCTAACCCTAACCTTAACCATCCCCCTAACCCTATCCCTCAACCTAACCTTAACCCTAAACCTAACACTAACACTAACCCTAACCCTAACCCAAAATCAGACTCTAACCCGAACCCTCACCCTCACTCTCAACCTCGACCTAACACTACCCCTAACCCTAACACTCACCCTAGCCGTAACCTCAATACTAACCCTCACACTAAACCTAAACCTCACCCTTAACCTCACCCTCAACCTAACCCTAACCCAAACCCTAACCCTGAACCTAAACTTTGCCTAACCCTAACCCTTACCCTAACACTAACCCTCATACTAAACCTAACCCTCACCCTAAACCTAACCCTACCCCTCACGCTAACACTCATCCTAACCCTAACTTTAACCCTAAACCCGAACCTCACCCTAACCCTAACCCTCACACTCAGGCTCACCCTCACCCTAAACCTTAACCTTACCCTAACCCTCACCCTAAGCTTTAGCCTTGCTCTAACCCTCACCCTCACTCTAACCCTATCACTAACCCTCACCATAACCCTCACTCTAACCATCACCCTAACCCTAAACGTAACCCTAACCCTCACACTAAGCCTAACCCTCACCCTAACTGTAACCCTAGTTCTCATCCTAACCCTCACCCGCACACTAACCCTCACCCTAACCCTCACCCTCACCCTCAGCCTAACAGTATCCCTAACCCTAATCCTAAACCTCACAATCACCCTTACCCTAACCCTAACCCTAAACCTCACCCTAAACCTAATGCTAACCCACACCCTCACCCTCAACCTAACCCTAACTGTAACAGTAATCCTAACCCTCACACTAACCATAACCCTCACCCTACCTCTACAACTACCCCTCACCCTACCCCTCATTCTACCCCTAACTCTCACCCTCACCCTAACCCTAACCCTAACTCCAAACCTAAACCTCACCCTAACCCTAACCCTAACCCTCACCCTCACCTCACCTTCACTTTAACCCTAACCCTAAACCTAAACCTCACCACCACCCTCACCCTAACCCTGACCCGAACCCTCAACCGAACTGGAAACCTCACCCTCATCCTCACCATCACCCTCAACCTCACCTTAACCCTAATTTAACCCTAACCCTCACCCTCAACCTAAACCAACCCTAACCCTTACTCTCACTCCAACCCTAAACCTAAACCTCATCCTAACCCTAAACGTAACCCTCACACTAACCCTCACACTAAACCTAACCCTCACCCTAACCCTCACCCTCACCCTAACCCTTAGCCTTACCCTAACCCTCACACTAAGCCTTAGCCTTGCTCTAAGCCTCACCCTCACCCTAACCCTATCACTAACCCTCACCATAACCCTCACCCTAACCATCAACCTAACCCTAAACCTAACCCTAACCCTCACACTAAGCCTAACCCTCACCCTAACTCTAACCCTAGTTCTCATCATAACCCTCACCTGCACACTAACCCTCAACCTAACCCTAAACCTCACCCTCAACCTCAGCCTAACAGTATCACTAACCCTAATCCTAACCCTAACAATCACCCTCACCCTAACCCTAACCCTAAACCTCACCCTAAACCTAATGTGAACCCTCACCCTCACCCTCAGCCTAACCCTAACTGTAACCCTAATCCTAAACCTCACACTAACCGTAACCCTCACCCTAACCCTAACCCTAACCCTCACACTAACCGTAACCCTCACCCTACCCCTACACCTACCCCTCACGCTACCCCTCATTCTAACCCTAACCCTCACCCTCACCCTAAATCTAACCCTAACTCTAACCCTAAACCTCACCCTAACCCTAACCCTCACACTCACCTCACCTTCACCATAACCCTAAGCCTAACCCTAAACCTCACCATCACCCTCACCCTAACCCTGACCCAAACCCTCACCCTCACCTTCATCCTCACCATCACCCTCAATCTCACCCTAACCCTAATTTAACCCTAACCCTCACCCTCAACCTAAACCTGACCCTAACCCTTACTCTCACTCCAACCCTAAACCTAACCCTCATCCTAACCCTAACCCTAACCCTGACCCTAACCCTCACACTAAACTTAGCCCTCACCCTAACCCTAACCCTACCCCTCACCTTAACCCTTAGCCTTACACTAACCTTCACCCTAAGCCTTAGCCTTGCCCTAACCCTCACCCTAACCCTAACCCTATCACTAACCCTCACCCTAACCATCACCCTAACCCTAAACCTAACCCTAACCCTCACACTCAGCCTAATCCTCACCCTAACCCTAACCCTAGCCCTCATCCTATCCCTAAACGTAACCCTCAAACTAACCCTAACCCTAAACCTCACCCGCACCCTAACCCTCACCCTAACCCTCACCCTAAACATCACCCTCAACTTATCCCTCACCCCAACCTTTAACCTAATCCTCACCCTAACCCTAGCCCTCACCCTCACCCTAACCCTAACCCTAACCCTCACTGTCACTGTACCCTAAGCTTAAACATCACCCTCACCCTAACCTTAACCATCACTTTCAACATCAACCTCAGCCTAGCACTAAGAATAAAGCTAACCCTGACCCCAACCTTCAAACTCACCCTCAAGCTAGCCCTAATCCTAACACTAACCCTGACCCTAACCTTCACCCTAACCCTCACCCTCACACTAGCCTTAACAGTAACCCTCACAATAATCCTCACCCTAAACCTATCTCCAAACCTAAACCTCACCCTTACCCTAACCCTAAACCTAACCCTAAACCTTTCCCTAAGCCTTAGCTTAACAATCAACCTCACTCTCACCCTCACTGTAACCCTAACCCTAACCCTAACAATAACCCTAATTCTAACCCTAACCCTAACCCTAACCATCTCCCTCACCCTCACCCTAGCCTTCACCCTAACCCTAATACTCACCCTAATCCTCACCCTAACCCTCACCCTAACCCTAAATCTAACACTAACCCTAAATCTAATCCTCACCCTCACTCTCACCCTCCGCCTAATCCTAAGCCTAACCCTAACCCTAAACCTCACACTCACCCTCAGCCTAACCCTAACCCTAAACCTAACCCTAACCCTAACGCTCACCATAAACCTCACACTAAGACTAAGGCTAAACCTAACCGTCACTATCACCCTAACCCTCACTCTTAATCTTACCCTCACCCTAACCCTTACCCTAACCCTCACACTAAACCTAAACCTCACCCTGACCCTAATACTTCCCCTCACCCAAACCCTCCCCATAACCCTTAGCCTCACCCTAACCCTCACCCTAAGCCTTAGGTTTGACCTCACCCTCACCCTAACTCTAACACTATCACTAACCCTCACCCTAACCATCATCCTAACACTAAACCTAACCCTAACCCTCACACTAAGCCTAACCCTCACCCTAACTCTAACCCTAGCCCTCATCCTAACCCTAACCCTACGCCTCATCCTAACCCTCATCCGAAGCCTAAACCTAACCCTAACCCTAAACCACACCCGCAGCCTAACCCCCACCCTAACCATCCCGCTCACCCTAAACATCACCCTAACACTAACCCTCACCCTAACCTTAAGCCTAACCCTCACCCTAACCTTAGCCCTCATCCTCACCCTCACCCTCAGCTTGACACTAAACCTAACCTTAATCCTAACCGTAATACTCACCCTCACCCTCAACCTAACCCGAATGCTAACCCTCAACCTAACCCTAACCCTCACCCTGACCCTCAGCCTAAAAGTATCCCTAAACCTAATCCTAACCCTCACACTCACCCTCACCCTAACCCTAACACTAACCCTAACACTCACCCTAAGCCTAATGCTAACCCTCACCCTCACCCTCACCCTAACCCTCACCCTAACCTTATCCCTAAACCTCACACTCACTCTCAGCCTCAGCCTACCCGTAAACCTAACCCTAACTCTCACCATAAACCTCACACTAAGATTAAGGCTAAACCTAATTCTCACTATCACTCTAACCCCCACTCTTACTCTTACACTCACCCTAACCCTAACCCTAAACCTCACCCTCACCCTCAGCCTAAAAGTATCCCTAAACCTAATCCTAACCCTCACACTCACCCTCAACCTCACCCCTCACAATCAGCCTAACCCTCACCCTCACTCTAACCCTCACCCTAACCCTTACCCTCACCCTAACCCTCACCATCATCCTCAGTGTAACCCTAACCCTAGTCCTAGCCCTAACCCTCAACCACAACCTCACCCTAAACCTAACCCTAACCCAAAGCCTCACCCTCACACTCACCCTCATCCTCACCCTCACCCTAACCCTCACCCTAACCCTAACACTCACAATCACCCTAACCCAAAACCTAACATTCACACTAAAACTCACCCTAACGCTCATGATAACCCCAACCCTCATTCTCACCCTAAACCTCACCCTAATGCTTATCCTCACCCTAACACTCACCCTAACCCTAACCATACCCATAATCCTAACCCTCATCCTAACCTTAACCTTAACCCTCACCCTAACCCTAACGCTAACCCTAAACCTCACCCTCACCCTCACCTTCACCCTCAGACTAACTCTAACCTTAACCCTAATCCTAACCCTCACCCTCACTCCTCATCCTCACACTAACCCTCACCATAACCCTTACGCCTACCCTAACCCTCACCCTCACTCTCATTGTAACCCGAACCCTAATCCTACCCTAACCCTCAACCTTAACCTCACACTAAACCTAACCTTAACCCTAAGCCTCACCCTCACTCTGAAACAAACCTTCACCCTAACCCTTACCCTCAACCTAACCCTAACCCTAACCTTCACACTAAAACTTACCCTCACCCTAACCCTAACCCTACCCCTCACCCTACCCTCAACCTAACCCTAATCCTAACCCTAACCCTAAACCTCACCCTAACACTAACCCTAACCCTCACCCTCAACCTCACTTTAACCCTAACTCTGACCCTAACCTTAACAATAACCCTAACCCTAAGCCTAACCCTAAATCTCACCCTACCCGTCACCCTAACCCTAATCCTAACACTCACCCTCACACTAACCTTAACCCTAACCCTAGCCCTAACCCTAACCCTAAACTTAACCCTAACCTTCCCCCTAACCCTAAACCTAACCCTAACCTTCCCCCTAACCTTCAACCTAACCCTAAACCTAAACCTCACCCTAACACTAACCCTAAATTTAAACCTCTCCGTTACCCTAACCCTCACCCTAACACTAAACCTCACCCTAACCTTAACTCTAACTCTAAATCTCAACCTCACCCTAAACCTCACCCTAATCCTAACCCTCACCCTAACTCTTACCTCACCCTCAACCTCACCCTAAACCTAACCCTAACCCTCACGCTCACCCTCACCATTACCGTAAATCTAACCCTAACCCTAACAATAACCATAAACCTAACCCTTACCCAAACCCTCACCGAACCCTACCCCTAACCCTAACCCTAAACCTCACGAAAACCCTCACCCTAACCCTCACCCTCACCCTGGGCCTGATCCTAAGTCTAACCCTAACCCTAACCCTCACACTCACCCTCATCCTCACCCTCACCCTCAGCCTAACCCTAACGCTAAACCTGAGGCTCAACATAAACCTCACACTAAGACTAAGGCTAAACCTAACCCTCAATATCACCCTATCCCTCACTCTTATTCTTACCGTCACCCTAAACCTAACGCTTACACTAACCCTAACCCTAACCCTAACCCTAACCCTCACACTAACCCTAACTCTCACCCTAACCCTGAACCTAATCCTCACCCTCATCCTAAAGCCAAACCTAACACTAACCCTAAACCTCACCCTAACCCTAAAGCGAAGCTTATCCCTCACCGTAACCCTAACCCTAACCCACACCCTCATCCTAAACCGAACCCTAACCCTAACCCTAACCCTAACCCTCACCCTAACCTTAAGCCTAACCCTCACCCTAACCCTAGCGCTCACCCAAACACTGACCCTCAGCTTTACAATAAACGTAACCCTAATCCTAACTGTAATTCTCACCCTTACCCTCACCTTAACCCTAACCCTAACCCTAACCCTCACCCTCATCCTAACCCTAACCCTAACACTCACCCTCACTCTCACCCTCAGCCTAACAGTATCCCTAACCTTAATCCTAACCCTCACACTCACCCTTACCCTAACCCTAAACATAAACCTCACCCTTACCCTAATGCTAACCCTCAACCTCACCGTCACCCTCACACCTCACCCTGAACCTAATTCTCACCCTGAACCTAACCCCAACCTTAACCCTCATGTTAAAACTCACCCTAACACTCACGATAACCCTGACTCACTCTCATACTAACACTCACCCTAACCCTTACCCTCACCCTAACCCTAACCCTAAACCTAACCTAAACCCTGACAATAACCCTAACGCTCACCCTAACCCTAAACCTCACCCTAACACTCACACTTATCCTAAATCTAACCCTAACCCAAAGCCGCACCCTTACCCTCACACTCACCCTAAGGCTAACCCTAACCCTCACTCTCACCCTAAACCGCACCCAAAGCCTTAAACTCACCCCAACCCTCACCCTAAATCTAACCCTCAAACTAAACCAAATCCTTACCCTAACTCTAACACTACCCCTCACCCTAACCCTAACCCTAAACCGAAGCCTAACCCTAACTCTAACCCTAACCCTCATACTCACCCTCAACCCCACCCTTACCCTCAGCCTAATCCTAAACCTAATCCTAAAGCTAACCCTCACCCTCACCCTCAACCAAACCCTATGCCTAACCCTAACCCTCACCCTAACCCTAACAAGCACCCGAACCCTAACCCTCAACCTAAGCGTAACCCTAACACTAACCATAACCCTCACACTAACCGTAACCCTCACCCTAACCCTAACCATACCCCTCACCCTACCCTTCATCGTAACCTTGACCCTAACCTTAATCCTAACCTTCACTCTAACCCTGAACCTAAACCTCACCCTCACTCTCACCCTAATCATAACCATAAACTTAACCGTTACCCTAACAATAACCCTAAACCTAACCCTAATCCTAACCCTCACCCTCACCCTAACCCTAACCTTAACCATCACCCTAACCCTATTCTTCAACCTAACCTTAAACCTAAACCTAACACTAACCCTAACCCTAACCCGAAATCTCACACTAACCCTAAACCTAACCCTCACCTTCAACCTCTACCTAACCCTACCCCAACCATAACACTCACCCTAACCCTAAACTCCATCCTACCCCTCACCCTAATCCTAAACCTCACCCTCAACCTAACCCTAACCCAAACCCTAATCCTCAACCTAAATTTCTCCCTAACCCTAAATTTAACCCTAACACGTCCTAACCCTAACCCTAACCCTAACCCCAAACCTCACCCTAACCCTAACCCTAACACTCACCCTCACCCTCACACTATCCCTTAGCCTTACCCTAACCTTCACCCTAAGCCTTAGCCTTGCTCCAACCCTCACCCTCAGCCTAACTCTATCACTAACCCTTACCATACCCCTCACCCTAACCATCACCCTAACCCTAAACTTAACCCTAACCCTCAGACTAAACGTAACCCTCAGCCTAACCCTAACCCTAGTTCTCATCTTAACCCTCACCTGCACCCTAACCATCACCCTAAACCTCACCCTCACCCTAAATATCACCCAAACGCTAACCCTCACCCTAACCCTCACCCTCACCCTAACCCTCACCCTAACCCAAACCCTCATCCTCACCCTCAGCCTAACAGTATCCCTAACCCTAATCCTAACCCTCACACTCACCCACACCCTAACCCTAACCCTAAACCTCACCCTAAACCTAATGCTAACACTCACCCTCACACTCACACTCACCCTCAGCCTATCCCTAACTGTAACCCTAATCCTAAACCTCACCCTCACCCCTCACACTCAGCCTAAACCTCACCCTCAACCTAACCCTAATCCTAACCCTCACCCAAACCCTCACCCTAATACTCATGATAACCCTAATATTCACCCTAACCCTTACCCTCACCCTAACCCTAAACCTAAACCTAAACCTAACCCTCACACTAACACTAACCCTCACCCTAACCCTAACACTCACCCTAACACTCACCCTCATCCTAAACCTAACCCTAACCCTAACCCCAACCTTTACCCTCACACGCACCCTAAGGCTAACACTCTCAACCTATCCCTGACCCTAACCCTAAACCTCAACCTAAACCTAAACCTAATCCTCAGCCTCACCCTAGCCCTCACACTAACCCTAACCCTATCCCTCACCCTCACCCTAACCCTCACCCTAAACCTTACCCTCCCCCTAATCTTAAACCTAACACTAACCCCAACAGTAACCCTAACCCTCACCATAACCCTAACCCTACTGCTCAGCCTAACCCTCATCCTAATCCTAAACCTAACCCAAACTCTCGCCCTAACCCTAACACTAACACTCACCCTAAACCTAAGCCTAATCCTAACCCTAACCCTCATCCTCACCCTCACCTTCAACCTAACCCTTACCCTAACCCTAATCCTAACCCTAACCCTCACCCTCACCCTGGCTCTTAATATAACCATAACCCTAACTCTCACCCTCACCATAACCCTAATCCTAAACCTATCACTAAACCTAAACCTATCCTTAATCCTCACCCTAACCCTCACCCTCACCCTAACCATAACCCTAACCTGAACTGTAAACCTAAACCTAATCCTAGCCCTAACCCTCACCCTAACCCTAAACCTAACACTCACCCTCAATGTAACTCTCACCTTCACCCTCACCCTCAGTCTAACCATAAGCCTAACCCTAACCCTAACCCTAACCCTAACACTCACCCTCACCCTAAACCTAAGCCTAACCCTAACCCTAACCCTCACACTCTCCGTCAACCTTACCCTCACCCTCACCCTCACCCTAACCCTAATCCTAATGCTAACCCTCACTCTCACCCTCAACCTATTCCTATGCCTTACCCTAACCCTCACCCTAGGCCTAACCTCCACAGTAACCCTAACCCTCAACCTAACCCTATCCCTAACCCTAACCCTCACACTAACCATAACGCTCACCCTAACCCTACCCATAAACCTCACCCTACCCCTCATCCTAACCCAAACCCGAAACCTCATCCTAACCTTAATCCTAACCCTAACCGTAAACCTAACCCTAACCCTAACCCTCACCCTCAACCTCAACCTAACCCTTACCCTAAAAGTAATCCTAATGCTAACCCTCACCCTCACCTTGTCTCTAAACCTAACCGTAACTCTAAATGTCACCCTCACCATCACCCTAATCCTAAACTTATTCCTAAACCTCACCCTGTCCCTAACCCTCACCCTAACCTTAACCCAGATCCTCACACACCGTAACCCTAACCCTAACCCTAACCCGCACCTTAAACCTCACGCTAATGCTTACCTTCAACCTAAACCTAACCCTAACCCTAAACCTAGCCAAAAACCTAACACTCACACTAACCCCAAACCTCACCCTAACGCTAAACCTCACCCTAACCCTAAACCTAACCCTCACCCTCACACTAAACCTAACCCTAAACCTAACCCTAACCCTCACCCTAACCCTCACACTTACCCTGAGTCTAACCTAACCCTCACTCTCACCCTAAACCTCACCCTAACGCTTACCCTCACCATAAACCCAACCCTAACCCTAACATTCACACTAAACCTAACCCTCACTCTAACCCTTTAAAATACCCCTGAACCTAACCCTCACCCTAAACCTAACCCTAACCCTCACCCTCACCCTAGACCTCACCGTACCCCTAATCCTAACACTCACCGTCAACCTAACCCTAACCCTCACCCGAAAACTCACACTAAACCTAACCCTCAAAGTAAACCTAACCATCAACCTAACCCTAACCCTAACCCTAACCCTAAACCTCACCCTAACCCTAAATCTAACCCTCAGCCTCAAAATAGCCCTCACCCTAACCCTAAACCTAAACCTCACCCTCACCCTAACCCTCACCCTAAACCTTATACTCACACTATCCTTAACCTTATCCCTAACCCTCACACTAACACTATCCCTCACCCTAACCTTAGCCTTAAACCTCAGCCTAACCCTCATCCTAAAACTAAACGTAACCCAAACTCTCACCCTAACCCTAACCCTAACACTCACCCTAATCCTAATCCTCACCCTCACCTTCACCCTTACCCTCACACTCACCCTCACCCTAAACTTAACCCTAACAGTAAGCCTCACCCTCACACTTACCCTTACCCTCACCCTCTCCCTAACCCTCAGCCTCAGCCTAACCCTAACCTTAACCCTAATCCTAAACCTCACCCTCAACCATCACCCTCAGACTAACCCTCACCCTCACACTAAACCTTACCCTACCTCTATCCCTAACCCTAACCCTCAACCTAATCCTAACCCTAACCCTAACACTCAGACTCACCCTAACTCTAACCCTAACCCTAACCCTCACCCTAACACTCACCCTAACACTCATGATAACCCTAACCCTCACTCTCACCATAAACCCAACCCTAATTCTTATCCTCACCCTTACCCTCAGCCTACTCCGTACCCTACCCCACATACTAACACTCATCCTAACCTTAACCCTAACCCTCACCCTAACCCTAAACCTCAACCTCACCCTCACCCTCAGCCTCAGCCTAACCCTAACCGTAACCCTAATCCTAAAGCTGAACCTCAACCATCAACCTCAGCCTAACCCTCTCGCTCACACTAACCCTCACCTTAACCCTTAGTCGCAAACTAACACTCACCCTCACCCTCAGCGTAACCCAAACCCTAATCCTAACCCTAACCCTCATCCTCACCCTCACCTGGAACCTAACCCTAACCCTAAGCCTCAACCTCACTCTCACCCTAACCCTCATCCTAAACCTTAACCTCAACATAAACCTAACCCTAACCCTAACCCTCACACTAAAACTTACCCTAACCCTAACCCTAACCCTACCCCTCACCATACCCCTCACCCTAACCCTAACCCTAAACCTAACCCTCACCCTCAACCTACCCTCACCCTAACCCTAATCCTAACACTCACCCTCACACTAATCTTAACCCTAACTCCAACCCTAAACCTAAACCTAAACTTCCCCCTAAACCTCAACCTTACCCTAACTTTAACAGTAATCTAAACCCTCACCCTCACCCTAACCCTCACCCTAACCCTTAACCTCACCCTAACGTTAACCCTAACCCTCAACCTCACCCTAAACCTCACCCTAACCCTAAACCTAACCCTCACCCTAAATCTTACCTCACCATAAACCTCACCCTAACACTAACCCTAACCCTAAACCTTACCTTAACCCTCACCCTCACCCTAAATATCACCCTAAGCCTAACCCTCACCGTTACCCTAACCCTCAACTTCACCCTCACCCTCAGCCTAACCCTAATCCTAACACTCACCCTCACACTAACCTTAACCCAAACCCTCACCCTAACACTAACACTAAACTTAACCTCACCCTTACCCTAACCCTCACCCTAACCTTTAACCTCACCCTAACGTTATCCCTAACCCTAAACCTCAACCTCAACCTAAACCTCACCCTAAGCCTAACACTCACACTAACTCTTACCTCACTCTAAACCTCACCGTAACCCTAAACCTAACCCTCACCCTCACCATCACAGTAACCGTAACTCTAACCCTAACCTTAAAAATAACCCTAACCCTAACGCTAACCCTCAGCCTCACATTAACCCTAACCCTAACCCAAACCCTCACTCTAACCCTAGCCCTGAACCAAAACCTAAACCTCAACATAACATTAATCCTAACCTCACCCTCAGCCTCACCGTTACCATAAAGGTAACCCTAATCCTAACCCTAATAATAACCCTAAACCTAACCCTAATCCTAACCCTCACCCTCACCATCAGCCTAACCATAACCCTAATCCTAACCCTCACTGTAACCCTAATCCTAAACCTCACCCTAACCCTAACCCTAACCCTAAACCTCACTCTTAAACTAACCCTAAACCTCACCCTCAACCTCCCTGTAACTGTAACTCTAAGTCTAACTCTAACAATAACCCTAACCCTAACCCTAACCCTAACCATAACCCTAAACCTAACTCTAAACCTAAATCTCACCCTCAACCTAACCCTAAGTCTAACCCTAACCCTAACCCTAAAAATAACCCTAAACCTCACCCTAACCATAATGCTAACCCTAACCCTAACCCTCAACCTAACACTTACCCTCCCCCTAACACTAACCCTAACCCTAACACTAACCCTCACACTAACCCTAACCCTCACCATAATCCTAAACCTCACCCTAACACTAACCCCAACCTTCACCCTAACCCTAGCCCTCACCTTAACCATAATTCTAAACCTTACCCTCACCCTAAGCCTAACCCTCATCCTCACCCTAAACCTCACACTCACCCTAAACCTAATCCTCAATTTAACCCTCATCCTAACCCTAACCCTAACCCTTACCCTAGCCCTAAACCTAACCCTAAACCTCACACTTATCTTAAGCCTCACCCTCAGCCTAAACCTCACCTTTACCCTTACCATCATCCTCAGACTAACACTCACCCTAATCCTAAACCTCATCCTAACCGTCACCTTAACCGTAAACCTAACCATCACACTATCCCTAACTTTTACCCTCAACCTCACGCTCAGCCTAACCCTAAGGCTAAGCCTAAACCTTCCCCTAACCCTCCCACTCACCCTAGCACTCACCCTAACCATAATCCTAACCCTAAACCTCATCCTAACCCTCACCCTAATCCTAACCCTAACTGTCACCCTAACCCTAATCCTCACCGCCATCCTCACCCTCAGCCTAACCCTAAGCCTAAGCCTAAGCCTGACCCTAACCCTCACCCTCACCCTCACCCTAACACTAGTCCTAAACCTAACCCTATCCATAAACCTCAACCTAACCTCACCCACACCCTAACCCTAACGCTAACCCTAACACTAAACTTCACCCTAACCCTCCCCTAAGCATAACTCTAACACTAAACCTCACCCTCACCCTCAACCTAACCCTAACCCTAACCCTAAACCTCACCCAAACCCTAACACTCATCCTCGCCCTCAACCTGCCCATAACTCTAAACCTAAGCCTAACAATAACACTAACTCTAACCATAACCATAACCCTAACCCTCACCCTCAGCCTCAGCCTCACCACAAACTTATCCCTAACCATAACACTAACAATAAACCTAACCCTAAGCCTAACCCTAAACCTAACTCTAATCCTCACCCCACTCTCACCCTCAGCCTAACCCAAAGCCTAAGCCTAACCCTAACCATAACCCTCACTGTAACCCTAACCCTAACACTAACACTAACCCTAACCCTCAACCTAACCCTACATCTAAACCTAATACTCAGCCTCAACTTCACCCTAACCCTAACCCTCACCATAACTCTCAGCCTAACAATATCCTTAACCCTAACCCTCACACTCACCCTCACCCTAACCCTAATCCTCAAACTAACCTTATCCTTAATGCTAACCCTCACCCTCACTGTAACCCTTACCCTAACCCTCACCCTAAACATAAAATTAACCCGAATCCTAAATCTCACCCTAACCCTAAACCTAACCCTCACCCTAACCCTAGCCCTAAACCTCATCCTCAGCCTAACCCTAACCTAACCCTAACACTAACACTAACACTAACTCTAAACCTAACCCTAAATCTAATCCTAAACCTAACCCTAATCCTCAGCCTCACCTGCACCCTAACCCAAACTCTAACCCTAAACCTCACCCTAACTCTAAGCCTAATCCTAATCCTAACCCTAACCCTCACCCTCATCCTAGCCCTCAACCTCACCCTAACCCTAACCCTAAACCTCATCCAAAACCTGACACTAAACACAACCGTAACCCTCACCGTAACCCGAACCCTAAACCTAACCCTCATGCTCAGCCTAAGCCTAAGCCTAAGCCTAAGCCTAAGCCTAACCCTCACCCTAACGCTAACACTATCCCTAACTCTAAGCCTAAATCTCACCCTCACCCTAACACTAACGTGAACTATCACCCTAACCTTAATTCTCACCCACACCCTCACCCTCAGCCTAACCCTAAGCCTAACCCTAAACGTCACACTAACCCTCCCCCTAACCCTAACTCTAACCCTAAATCTCAACCTCTCCCTAACAATAACCCTAACCCTAAACCTCACCCTTACCCTAACCTTCACTCTCACCCTCAACCTCACCGTAACTCTAACCCTAACCCTAACAATAACACTAGCCCTAACACTTACCCTAACCCTCACCCTCAGCCTCACCCTCACGGCAAACTTAACCATAACCATAACACTTACAATAACCTTAACCCTAAGCCTAACCCTATACCTAACCCTAATCCTAACCCCCACCCTCAACCTCAGCCTAACCCTCACCGTAACCCTAACGTGAACCATCACCCTAAACTTAATTCTCACCCACACCCTCACCCTCAGCCTATCACTAAGCCTAACCCTAAACCTCACCCCAAACCTCCCCCTAACCCTATCTCTAACCCTAAACCTCAACCTCTCCCTAACAATAACCCTAACCCTAAACCTTACCCTTACCCTAACCTTCACTCTCACCCTCAACCTCACCATAACTCTAAACCTAACCCTAACAATAACACTAACCCTAACACTTACCCTAACCCTCACCCCCAGCCTCACCCTCACGGCAACAATAACCATAACCATAACACTTACAATAACCCTAACCATAAGCCTAACCCTATACCTAACCCTAATCCTAACCCCCACCCTCAACCTCAGCCTAACCCTCAGCCTAACCCTAAGCCTAAGCCTAACCCTAACCCTCACAGTAACCCTAACTCTAACCCTAACACAAACCCTAACCCTAAACCTAGCCCTAAATCTAACCCTAAACCTAAACCTAATCGTCACCCTCACACTCACCCTAACCCAAACCCTAACCCTAATCCTCACCCTAACTCTCAGTCTAACCCTAACCCTACCCCTAACCCTCACACTCACCCTCAACCTAAACCTAATCCTAAACCTAACCCTATCCCTAACACTAACCCTTACCTTAACCCTCACCCTAGCCCTCACCCTAACCCTGACCCTAACCCTAACCCTAACCCTAAGCCTAACCCGAAACCTAATCCTCACCCTCATGCTCCGCCTAAGCCTAAGTGTAAGCCTAAGCCTAACCCTAACCCTAACTCTCCCTAACCCTAACCCTAAACCTAACCCTAAATCTAAACCTAAATCTCACCCTCACCCTAACCATAACTCTAACACTAACCCTAACAATAACCCTAAACCTCACCCTAACCATTACGCTCACC
>NW_027202927.1:0-130024 GCF_024711535.1 Dipodomys merriami | reverse complement strand
ACATGGGCAGGATAATGCATACATTTCTTACCAAGCATTGCAGCCTCCTCCTTTGTTTACCCTTCACTTCCCTTCCCTGCCTCCCCCCTCCCCCCACCCAATTTTACCCCCCTCCCCCCACCCAATTATACCCCCCTCTCCCCCCCACACCGAAATTGTAAAGCTGGTTTTGACATGACATTTTGTACTTCTCATTGTTGCAACAGGTCCACCTGAATCCGAAAAGGCCAGATAATGTGATGTTAGGAAAATGAACCCTTAAATATGTATTTTAATGTTTTCGTTTCTTTCATGCATGTATTTCTAATGCATTTATAAGATTATTTCTTTGTTGCTTTGTATGTCCCTCCCCCACAGTGTAACCCCCGCTTTCACTATATTTGATGTCAGTATATCATGTGGAGGAGATGGGGACAAACAAATCAGAGGCTCATACTTATAATCGTAGCTCTTCAGGAGGCTGAGAGTTAGAGAATGGCAGCTTGAATTCAGTCGGGACAGGAAAGTTCAGGACACTTTTATTTCTAAGGGATCACAGGAATATAAAAACCCATGAGTGGGACTGAAACTCAAGGGCAGAGCACCACCCTTGAAGAAAAGGAACTCTGGGAGAGTGCCTAGGCTCATAGTACAAGCCCTGGACCTGCCAAAAAAGAAAAAGCCAGTAAATCCATGTCTCCCCATGTATGTATGCATTTATTTCTATTGGTGAAGATCCAGAGTCGCTATGTTGAAAGGCACCCAGCTAGGAAATTTGCTTTGAATAGAATGATTTCATAGCACAGAGAGTGCTTTCAAGACAGTGCCTGTTCCAGGGCTTCCCTCACTGTTCCCAGTGTTGCCTGAGGGTTTCTGTGCACTCCAGGCTATTGGAGGAAATCTGCCTCATGGTCTGGACAGACAGACAAAAAGGCCTCATTCCTGTACAGCTGTGTAACAAACAACTCCATCTGAGCCAATTAGTGAGGATGAGTGTAGGCAGAATTTGAAGGCCAGGAGAAAAAGGCCTCTTTGTACTCTAAGCTATATTTCTCCCCAGGAAGCTTTCATTTGTGCCACCTCCTGTGGCAGGCCAAGTTCCCTGCACTTATCCTGTCTTTGTTAGATTATGTTCCAGTATTGAAATAACCTGCTACAATTAATTCATGGGTCCTTCTTGCAGATAATAAGGGAGCTGAACCTAGTGAAAAGATTCCTAATTGTCAATCGTGCCTCCCTAGGTCTCCAGAGGCTTGCTAATCTAAGTGTTTGTGCAAAATCCCAAAGTTTCCTGTCATCTAGGGCTGGTGAAGTGCATCAGATTTTGAAACCTTTGACCTATCCTAGTTGAGCCCTGGATGGCTAGGTTTCGGAGTTGAACACAGGGCTAGGGTGCTGACTATGAGCTCAGAAGAGAAGCTCAGTGCTTTACCACCATTTGGTGTCACAGCTTCACTTCCGGTATCTTTGTGTGTATGTGTGTGTGTGTGTGTGTGTGTGTGTGTGTGTGCGCACACGCATACACTTGTCCTGGAACTTGACCTCAGGACCTGAGCATGGTTCCTGAGTTTCTCCTGTACAAAGATAGCACTCTACCACTTGAGCCACAGGGCCACTTCAGGCTTTTTTCTAGTGATGTGGTAGTGAGGATTCAAATCCAGGGATTCATACATGCAAAGAAGTCTAACCCCTCCTCTTTAGGTTTCTTTCCTTCTTTTCTTTTCTTGTAAGTTGGAAGAGTTGAAGTCTAGGCCTGGGTGCTATCTATCCTAGAGCTCTTCAGCTAAAACCAAGCACTCTACCACTTAAGCTACAGCACCCCTTCAGGTTTTTGGTGGGTCACTGGAGAGAATTGTCCATCTCAAGGAATTTCCTGCCCAGGCTGGCTTTGGACCATGATCCTCAGCTCTCAGGCTCCTGAGTAGTTAGGATGAGAGGCGTTAGTTACTGGTGCCCAGCTTCCATTTCAAGTTTCTAAGTGGTGAATAGGAGATAATAGTCTCATGGGAACTTTTGTGTCTGGGATAGTTTGGAACCCAGATCCTCACATCTCAGTTTCTTGAGTAGGCAGGGTGACAGACCTCAGCTACAGACGTCTAGATCATAACTCTCTGTTGCAAGGAGCCACAGGGAATGCACTGAAAATTTGGGGGTACTGTTCTAAGATCTCTTGCTCAAGGCTAGATCTCTACTACTGTGAACCACAGCTCAGAGTTTCACAGATCAGCCCCCGAGTAGCTTGGAAGACAGTGGTGAGTGAACCAGCAGCTTCTGGTTCCATGGAGCTGGGTTGCAATGGTTTTTATCTCTGGCTAAGTCAGGTAAGATCGCAGCTGCAAGCACCAGACTCCTTGCTTGTTCTGTGATGAGGTATTTGCAATATTATCCTTATATTGTTACAGTCAGACCATTCTATTTTTTTTTTTTGGTGCTAATCCTGGGTCTTGAGAAAGGGTCTAGACACAGTCCCGAAGCTTTTATGCTCAAAGCGAGTGCTCAACTGCTTAAGCAACAGCACGACTTCTAGATTTTTCTGTGCACAAGGTAGTGAGGAATCGAGCCCAGGGCTTTGTACGTAGTAGGCAAGCAATCTACAAATGAGCCCCATGACTGACAAGTGTATAAACACATAAATATGTAGATTGGTAGATAGATAAATAGATGCATATGTATAAAACAAGAGAGAGATATCTGTATACTAGGAAATTGCATATAAAATTTTACTACTGTTTATTGCTATTCAAATTATTCCTTCATTTTTTAAGTAACATGATTGAATAACTAATAAAGTATTAATTGAAAATTAGTCAATGTAGTATAACTGTTGTGTATAATTTTATATAATCCAAAATTTAATTGTTACTTTTTTTCTTTTAATTTAAATTGTGAAAATACTGTACAGAGGGTTTACAATTACATGGGCAAGATAATGGGTACATTTCTTATCAAGCATCGTAGCCTCTTCCTTTTTTGTTTCCCCCTCCTATCTTTTCCCATTCTCTCCCGGCCCCCCACCCCCCTACACAACCATCCGCAATGCCCCCCACCCCCGCCACAGTTGTAAAGATCGTATTTTGAAATAACGACTTGTACATCTCATTGTTGCAATGGGTCCACTTGTATCCCTATTTAAATGATTTGATTTTTCCCTTCCCCTCCACAAAATACACCGACATCAAATATAGTGAAAGCAGGGGTTATACCATGGGGAACAACAAAGACATAATCTTATAAATGTGTTAGAAACAATCACATGAAAGAAAAAAAACATTTGAATACATATCTTAGGGTTCATTTCCCTATCATCAACTTGTCTGACCTTTTCTGCTTGACTCAGACATATGCTAGTTATTGCAAGTAAGAGAAGCCATGGGACCTATGTTTCTTTGGGCATGGATTACTTCACTTAATATAATTTTTCCAAGACTTTCAATTTCCTAACAAACGGGGCAATGTCATTCTTTCTGATAGAGGTATAGAATCCCATTGTGTATATATAACACATTTTCTTGATCCATTCATCTACTAAGGGGCATCCGGACTGGTTCCATATCTTAGCTATGGTAAATAATGCTGCAATAAACATAGTCGTGCAGGTAGCTTTAGTGTGGTCTTGTTTGTGAACATTTGGGTAAATGCCTAAAAGTGGGATTGCTGGGTCATAGGGAGGCTCTATGTGGAGTCTTTTGAGTAAACTCCATACTGCTTTCCAAAGTGGTTGAACAAGTTTACACTCCCACCAACAATGCAGTGAGGTTCCCTTCTGTACACATCCCCTCCAGCACCTGTTGTTATTATAGTTCTGGATTATAGCCTTTCTAACTGGGGTGAGGTGGTATCTCAATGTTGTTTCGATTTGCATTTCTTTAATTGCTAGGGAGGTTGAGCATTTCTTCATGTGTCTATTGGCCATCCTTCTTTCCTCTTCAGAGAAGTTTCTCTTAAAGTCTTTAGCCCACTTATTTATTGGGCAGTTGTTTCTTTGAAGATTTGTTTTTGGAGGATTTAATTTTTTGAGTTCCAGGTATATTTTAGATATGAGACCCTTGCCCATTGTATGGCTACTGAAGATTTACTCCCATTCCGTGGACTTTTGATTGATCTTACTAGCTATGTCCTTTGCCATGCAGAAGCTCTGCAATTCCATGCAATCCCATTTGTCCAACCTTTCTTTGATTTGTTGCGTTTCTGGGTCTCTATTAAGAAAATTTTGGTCTGTCCCAAGGAGAACTAGGGTTTTTCCTATTATACCATGTAATGTTTTCAGAGTGTCTGCTTTGACTCAGAGGTCTTTGATTTTTTTGGAGTTGATTCTGGTTCAGTGTGATATATAAGGATCTAGCTTTAGTTTTCTCCAAGTAGTTAACCAATTTTGCGAGCACTATTTACTGAAGAGGCTGTCTTTTTTCCATTCTATTTTTTCAGCTCCCTCATCGAAGATTAGATGGCAATAAGTCTGTAAGTTCATTTCTGGGTTTTCAATTCTATTCCATTGGTCCTGAGGTCTGTTCTTGTGCCAGTACTAAGCTGTTTTGATTGCTATGGCTTTGTAGTAGAGTTTGAAATTTGGTATTGTTATTCCTCCAGCACTGTTCTTTCTGTTGAGGATCGTTTTTGCTATTTGGGGTCATTTATTGTTCCATATAAATTTTTGGATTGCGTCTTCTATTTCCTTGAAGAATGAGTTTGGAATATTGATGGCTATCGCATTGAATTTGTAGATAGCCTTGGGAAGTATTGCCATTTTCATGATGTTGGTTTTGACATGACATTTTGTACTTCTCATGGTTGCAACAGGTCCACCTGAATCCTTAAACGACTTGTTTGTCCCCATCTCCTCCACATGTTATACTGACATCAAATATAGTGAAAGCGGGGGTTACACTGTGGGGGAGGAACATACAAAGCAACAAAGAAATAATCTTATAAATGCGTTAGAAACACATGCATGAAAGAAACGAAAACATTAAAATACATATTTAAGGGTTCATTTTCCTAACATCACATTATCTGACGTTTTCCGCTTGACTCATACCTATACTAGATATTGCAAATAAGGGAAACCATGGGACCTATGCTTCTTTGGGCCTGGCTTACTTCACTTAATATAATTTTTTCCAAACCTTTCCATTTCCTAACAAATGGGGAAATGTCATTCTTTCTGATGGAGGCATAGAATTCCATTGTGTATATATAACACATTTTCTTGATCCATTCATCTACTGAGGGGCATCTGGGTTGGTTCCATGTCTTAGCTATGGTAAATAATGCTGCAATAAACATAGTTGTGCTGGTAGCTTTAGTGTGGTCTTGTTTGTAAACATTTGGGTAAATGCCCAATGAGGGTTAATTTTATACCCTGCTACTTTGCCAAAGTTTTGAATCAGCTTGAGTAATCTGGGAGTGGAGTCTGTGGGATTCTTTAAATACAAGATCATGTCATCTGCAAAGAGGGAGAGTTTTACTTCTTCTTTCCCACTTTGGATCCCCTTTATATTTACATCTTGTCTTATTCCTGTAGCTAGGTATTCTAATACTAGATTCAAAAGAAGAGGAGAGAGTGGACCTCTTTGTCTCGTTCCTGAGTTAAGAGGAAATGGCTTTAGTTTTTCACCATTAAGTATAATGCTGGCTGTAGGTTTGTTATATACAGCCTTTATTGTATTGAGGAATGATCCATGGATTCCTAATTTTTCCAGAACCTTCATCATAAAGAAGTGTTAGATCTTGGCAAATGCTTTTTCTGCATCTATTGAGATAATCATGTGGTATCCTTGCTCCTTTTGATGTGACTAATTATATTAATTGATTTGCATATATTGAACCAGCTATGCATCCCTGAAATGAATCCTGTTTGATCGTGGTGTATGATTTTTTGGATGAATTATTGAAATCGATTGACCAAAATTTTGTAGAAATATGACATTTATTACCCTTACCTATTTAGTATTATTACAATATAACATTTCTTTTATTACATCATATCACATAGGATATATGTAAATATGGATTATACATCATTCTGAGACCATGGACTTTCACAGAAAAGGAAAACAATGTGCTAATATTGTCTTCTTACTGCATGAATAAATTTTTGGCCATTCTGGGATTTCAATTCACAGCCTAGAATGCCCAATTCATAAATGGGGTCACAGTCTTAGCAGACCAGCCTCTGGCAAACTGAGCTGCCAGGAAGTTCTGAGGACCTGTGATCAAGCCACAGGAGTGCCTGATACTTAGATAGATAGATAGATAGATAGATAGATAGATAGATAGATAGATAGATAGATAGATAGATAGATAGATAGATAGATAGATAGATAGATATAGATAGAGACATGCGTACATTGATATATATATGTATATATATATATACACACAAAGAGAGGCACTGTGAGGAAATTAAATTATATATATATATCATTACCAATTATTAGTTATTAAATTATGCCTCCATTTAATGAAATATCACTGTTGAATACTTATAAAAATATTAATCAAAAATTATTCAGTATCCTTAATCATACCATGGTGCTAGAATGGAAAACATAAATCCAAAATTTTTTGTGTGGCATTCTAAAATAGAATCATGAATCAATGGCATATTTATTACTTTTATAACATTCCATTAGCATTCACATGAACAGGAATGAGTTTGTCAGGATCTACCTCCATTTGTGGGTGGCAGTCCTAGAATTCGAACTCCAGGCCTGGGTAGTTTACTTTGAATGCAAACCATTGGAATGACGTATTGAAAATTTCAGACTGTTATGATTGAAAAAAGAACAACAAGAAGAAAGTAAGGTGCCAGTGGCTCCTGCCTATAACCCTAGCTCCTCAGGATGCTGAGATGTAGAAAATGTCAATTTAAATTCAGCTGGGGCGGGAAAGTCTAGGACACTCTTCTTTCTAAGAGATCACCAGAAAAATAAACATGAATGGGGCTGTGACTCGAGGGCAGAGCGCTACCCTTGAGAAAAAGGAACTCAAGAACAGCTAGGATCATAGTACAACAGTGTACATGCCCTCCCCCAAAAAGGCTGCAATAACTCCATGAATGGATCGCTGTATGGATGATGGGCATTCAGCAGGTTGCCCTTGCCCAGCTGCCCCAACCTGGGCAAACTGGGACAAGCCCTCATAGAGTACTAAGTGTGAGCTGGCAGCTTGAACAAAGCACCCTCTGCCATTTAATAACTGAAGCCTTGAAGGCTTTGCCTGGGCTAGTGTGTGCAACGGGTGCATAATGTTCTGGCTGAGGCATCCCATTGGGACACTTTGCAGCCAGCCACTGCCTCCAGAGAGTCCACAGTCCCTAAGCTGTAGGAGTTGTCCAAGGTTCTCTCTCCATAGTCTCTATCCCTCTGTAGGATGTGAGCCTAGAGCTCTGGGGCCTGGTGGCTATCACTCGTCTATCATTCCTCATTGCCAAGTCAAAGGCTCGTCCCAAATCTTGGCATAGACATGAAATAATCAGCGATTTCTATGCCAAAAGGGGTAAGTCAATAAATCCCACCCTCATAACTCCTGTTAGAAGTGAACCTTGGGCTGCGAATATGGCTTAGTGGTAGAATGCTTACATAGCTCGCACGAAGCCCTGAGTTCCATTCCTCAGTACCACAGAAACAGAAAAAGCCAAAAGTGGCACTGTGGCTTAAGTGAGAGAGTGCTAGCCTTGAGCAAAAGAAGCTCAGGAACATACCCAGACCCTGAGTTCAAGCCCCAAGACTGGCAAAAAGAAAAAAAAAAGTGAGTCTGGTGAGACATATTCTTCTGGGACACAGAGGAGGGCCGAGGTTATAGGTAAGAGGTAAGGTAGAAGGCAGATGCTGCTGGCTCACCCCTGTAATCTTAGCTACTCAGGAGGCTGATATCTGAAAAGTCTATATGAGACATTTTTCTCCAATTAAACAGCCAAAAACCGAGAATTAGAGTAGTGGTTCTAGTAGAAGAGTGTAGCCTTGAGCACAAAAGCTCAGGGATAGGACAATGTCCAGGCCATAAATTCAAACATCAGGACTGGCACACACACACGCGCATGCTCACACCTGTGCATGCGCATGCGTGCACACATACACACACACACACACACACACACACACACACACACACACACACACACAACACACCAAGATAGAGCATTTGCCAGTCACCCTGCACAAAGTTCTGTCTATAGCAACTCAATATTTAAAAAAAAAAAGAGGTAGAAGGGAAGGAACGACTTGCTCCAGGAGGTGATATAACCAATGGCAAAATTCCACAAGAGTTCTAAGGCGTGGAATGGGACAGAGAGTCTCAGCCAGAAGGTCCATCATGGATGGACAAGGGTCCTTAGGTTTCGTATGGAGCAAGTGGTGTAGGTGGAATGAAGGTTCTGTGGCTTCAGACATTCTGGCAGAACATTCAAGGCTGGGTCAAGGTTTGTTGAGACACAGGTAGGGAAAATGTTGGGGTACCAGAATGGGCCTGGGGGAAGATTAGCTTGGTTTTTCACCATGGACCCCAGCCATTTCCTGTGGCTGGAAGCTTATTTTTCACACCTTCTGACCCTCAGGCCTCCTTTGCATGGAGGATTCAAAGTAAACACAGGGAAGAATGCTTGCTTAAGAAAAGCTTCTAACACAATGCCAGAAATGGCTCAACCCCTGTAAATCCTAGCTACTCAGAAGACTGAGATCAGAGATCATGGGTCAAGTCAGCTCAGGTGAGAAAAGTTAGTGAGACTCTTCTTGCCGATGAACTACCAAAAGCCAGAAATGGAGCTGTGGCTCAAATGGTAGAGTGCCAGCTTTGACAGAAAAAGTTAAGAGACCAGAGGCCAGACCCTGAGTTCAAGCCCAGCATTGACACCTAATAAATAAAATAAAACTTTCAGGAACTCCTGAAATGTCAGATCAGCCAGGTGCTAGTGACTCACACCTCTCCTCCTAGTTCCTCAGGAAGCTGAGATATGAGGATCGTGGTTCAAAACCAACCCCAGGCAGGAATTCTGGGAGACTATGATCTAAAAGGAATGTCCTGAATACCGGAATTGGCCCTGTAACTCAAATGGTAAGCTGAAGAGCTGGGGGACAGCACCCAGGACCAGCGTTCAAGCCCCATGACCAACACCTGGCCTTCTTGGACCTCACTCTGTGACTCTAGGCAGAGTATATTCCAGTGGGCCCCTGAGGATCTCCCAATGTCTTGGTGTCTTACAAGTCTTCAGTGCAGCCTCTTCTGAGGCCTTTTCCTATAGAGCAGGCCACAGCATCAGAGAAGGATCGAGCCCTGGGGTACGGAGGTCATCGGTCGGGTCATCAGAATGGCATCTGTCATGGGTGCAGTGTGCATCAGACCATGCAATTGACGTCTCAGATCATAGTTCTGGGCCAGGAGGGGCAAGGGCTGCAAAATGGCACAGCAGATAACACCCACTCACATGAGTATCATAACAGTGTGAATCATCAGGCACACCTTGAGCGGATGTTGAGTTGGGCTCATGATAGACTTGTAGGCTCAGGAATCTAAAGCCAGCTGGCTGTTGTTGTAGCAGTGGCTATATCTGGAGTCCCAGGGCTCAGAGCCCTGCTTTCCTCACCAGTGCTTGGGGGTATATGAAGGTCTGCAATCGTGGGCCGACTACAAAGGAGCATCCATAGTGTCCTTCCCTTGGTCCTGTGGCCCCATGCATGGATGGAGGGGCAGGTTCCATGGCACTAACTGCCATGGCCCAGAACCCTCAGCCCAAGAAGAATAGGGAGAAACTACTTGATTTGCCTTGAGAGTTTTTACTATGTCTATGCCTCAGGACTGCCCACAGTTCTAGCTCAGCTCATAATTACTACCTTCCTCTGCGTGTGTGTGTGTGTGTGTGTGTGTGTGTGTGTGTGTGTGTGTGTGTGTGTGTGTGCGTGTGCACACATCTTGGTACTAGGGCTTAAACTCAGGGCCTGAGCTCTGTCCCATAGTTTTTTGTTCAAGGCTAGCACTCTACCACTTGAGCCACAGCTTTTCTTCCAGCTTTCAGGTGATTATTTGCAAAATGGAGTCTCACAGACTTTTCTAGCTGGGCTGCCTCTGAATGGCAATCCTCACATCTCAGCCTCCTGAGGAGCTAGGAATATAAGAATATGAGCTATTAATATCTGGCCAAGCTTTCCTTCTTGGCTAAAACAAACTACCTTTCTCCAAGCTGAGCACCCATCTACAGCTACCCCTCCTACCCCAGGCTTCAGATGAAACATAACCACACATGATCTAGGCCAGGGCAAGTAGACAGCTGTTAGAACAGAAGAGAGGATGAAAAGACATCCTTGCAGCTGGGTGCCAGTGGTTCATGCCTATAATCCTAGCTATCCAAGGCTTACACCTGAGGATCCATCAAGATTCATAGCTAGCCTGGGCAGACTCTTATCTCCAATAAATCATCAAAAAGGTGGGAAGCAGAGCTACTGTAGTTCAAGTGGTACAGCAACATCCTTGTGCAAACAAGCTAAAGGATACCCACCTACTCTCTGAGTTCAAGCCCCACTAAACACACACACACACACACACACACACACACACACACACACACACACACACACACACACACACACACACACACACACACACAAACATCCTTAGTAGGTGCCAAGTGGTCAAACAAGCAATCCTAGCTACTCAAGAAACTACACTCTTAGGATGGCAACTTGAAGCCAGCTTAGGCAGGAAAGTATGTGAGACTCTTCTCTCTACTAAACTACTAAAAAGATGAAAGGTGAGCTGTGATTCAAGTGGTAGAGTGTTAGCTTTGAGCAAAGGAAGCTCAGGGACAGTGCCTCGATCCTGAGTTCCAGCTCTAAGATTTTTTTTTTAATACACCCTTTGCCTCCACCCCACCCCCAATCAGGCCATAAATCCAGACTTCAGTCACCCTAGATCTCACTTCCATAGCACTGCCAGAAGTGGCTGGTGTGTAGCCAGCACTGTGTTAAGAAGTGAGCATACACAAGGAGAGCATAACCAGGTCAAGGCTAATGCCCCAGAAAATTAAGGAATTGTCCATACCACTCTCTCATTCCCCAGTTCAATGGCCCTGGAATCTAAAGTCTGTGCCTCTGTATTCTGGGCATCTGGAAATGCCTAGAAGGACCTGAGAGGCCCAGCTGGGACCAGGAGAAAGACTTGCCTGTGATAAGGTATGCTGACATTTCCTAGACACCTATGGATACACTTCCAAGCCACCTTAGCCTCACCTCCCATGTAGCCCCGGATCCTACTTGCTTGGGTGGCCTTCAGTCAGCTATCAAGATCGAGTTGACCAGAGCCCCTGGCAATTCCCCTGCCTTCCCCCACTCCACTGCCAGCCTGCTGGGAGGGCTGCACAGCCAAAAATCCAGCTGAGGAAAGGACAGGACATCCCATGACTAAGCCCCACCCCAAGACCCAGGGATACCTTAATTCCAGCTGGCCTTGCTGACCCAGAATCTCCAGGAGGCGGCCAATGATTTGTACAGGCCAGACTTGGGCTCCAATGAATACCTGGAATGCGGGTCTCTGGCAATTTAGGATTCATTGTAGACCCTGATAGGGGGCTAAAGGCAAGGTCGGCATGGAGGTGGGGCCCCATCAGAGGTCAGAAAGAGACAGACAAGCACCCAGAGAGGGGACAGAGAAAGACGAGGGAAAAGTACACACACACACACACACACACACACATACACACACACACACACACACACACACACACACACACACACACACACACACACGCACACACACCCTGACACATACTGAACTAGACAGGACAGAGGCCCAGGAGCAAGATGGATGGGACACAATTAGAGGAGAACAGACAAAAAACATTCGTTGATAGATGGATAGGCATTCAGACAGGGAGACAAAGACAAAGACAGCCAGAGCAGTGAGAGAAAAAGCATTGTCCGACCAATCAGAAACAATTAGGTGGAGAGACAAACAGAGCAAGAGATGGCAGAGGTGTATGTCATGAAAGATTCAGAGAGCCCCAGAAAATTCAAGAAGGAGAGAGGGAAGTAAGATACCTTTTCTTGGTGACAGTGGGCCCAGTGGGCTCTGGGAAGACAGCCAGGCAGATCCCCCAGAAACCATTTGAAGGCCACTACCTCCTCTCTATATCTCCCTAGGGGGGGGCTATGCTTCCGCCAGGTACACTGCCAGTCAGTGCCAACCTTGTTCGTGTAAGACCAAGCTCAGCTAGGAAGCTTAAGGAACCTGCAGCTAACACCTAAGGCTCATCTACCTGAACAGTCAAAAAGACATGACAGTCAACCAGAGTGACAACCATGATCAGCAGTCACACAGATTGGCAGACACGTTGGCTGAGAAGATGTATTGGGGATGTGGCTCACAGGGCGGAAATTCAAAAGCAAGCACCTTTAGGCCCCTGGCAGAAAAGTCCCTCCTGCCCTAGTGGCTGGGACTTTTTCCCTTTGGTCCCCCCAGAAGCCTTGCCTGGTACTCTAGAGCCCCACCCTCCTCTGTCTCCTACATCAGGGCTTTCATTCCAAAGGCCTACCTCTTCAGTATTCTTGCATTCACCAGACTGCTGGTGTGTAGTGCATGGTCAATGCCATTTGAGCCAACCCTAAGCTCCTCTCAAGTGTTCTAAGAGGGCCTGTTCCCTATCTGTGCCTGGTGTCTAGACTAGAACATTCTCCCATGTACTCTACTAGGCTGCACATCCCATTTCAGCTTTCTGTTCCTGAACCGCATCTTTTCAGTGGGCCACCAGCTTCTCCCTTATAACGTATGTACGTGGCCTGGCACCGATGATTCGTGTCTGTAATACCCAGCTAGTGAGCAGGCTGAGATCTGAGCATCATGGTTCAAATCCAGCCAGGGAATGAAGTTCACAAGTATTTCTTCTTCAATGAAGCACCAAGTATATATATTGGCATATATATATTCTAACACTTGAGTGATACCTCCCTCCACCTTTGGCATATATATATGTATATATGTATATGTATATATACATATACATATACATATATATATGTATATATGTATATGTATATATACATATACATATACATATATACATATATATGCCGCCAAAGGTGGAGAGAGGTATCACTCAAGTGTTAGAATGCCAGCCTTGAGCAAAAGAGCTCAGGGACAGCATCCAGACCCTCAGTTCAAGTCCAAGTACTTAGCACATGTGCACACGTGCACATGAACTCATGAGAACATATGTGTTCATATCCAGACTTCCTGGCTGTGCTTACTCAGCTTAAAATCCTTTCTTGGCTCAGAAACCATGAACTACCTCCTGGTCTCATGATGCCTCATGTTTCTCCAGTTAAGGCTACTTGTTATGGGATTGATACATGCACGGGAGCAGTAGGCAAACACGGCATCACCATGTGGAAGAGTTTGAGAGGCCAGTGAAGAACTATCCATGGGGGTCTGTGCAGAATGAGGTGCTGAGACACACACACCCTGCCCAGAAATTAGAGATTGCCATTCCTGATTTCAGTCATTCATGGCCTCTCAGAGATGTGTCAGACTTGGCTTCATACAATCCCATTCCATCCTAACACTAAGGACTCTTAGAGAAGGAGAGAAGACCTCCAACATCTCTGGTGTGTAAACTCCTCCTTCCTTCCAAACGAGAACTGGTGCCTGGATCTCTCTATCATTTGCCTTTCCAGTTGGAGTGTTCCAATATGCTGGTCTTTCTCTTCCAGAAGGAACTAAGCCCCTATCCTAGACTGTCTGCTAAGGGGTTTCTTCCAGAAGTAATTCAGTTGGCTTGCTAGCATGGAAGGAAACAGGTCTCGTTGGCTGAAGGAAGGACTCAAGGAGCAAGACCCTTTGTGTTAGCCCTTCTCAGTCCTGTTCGGAAGCCCACAGCTGGCCACAGGGCTCAGGTCACTGGAGGGGAAAGGCACATTCCTCATAGATCCCCACCCCTGACCTCCTACCACCGATGTAAAGGAATGCACCCACTTGACCTGGCCACTGAAAGGGGCCAATGTGCGGGGTGAGGGGAAGGGGGAGCTCATACAAACCAGGTCTGGGTGCCTTCTCTCCTCTGAACTGGGATTAGTGGTTAGTGCAGGTGCAGGCAACCTGCTCAAAATGCCATCTGACGCCCTAATTATGGAACCAAGAGAAGATCTAGGTCCACATTCATCTTGGAGTCTCTCCCTGTCAATATTTAGAGTCTCAAAGCTTTAGATCTCAGGAGAAACCTGAGTCCCCTACAGAGTTTCTATGGGAGAAAAGCCCTACCCAAGTCAGGTCCTAGCTTACTAATGTTGGGCAACCTCACTTTTCTATCATTCATCAGAGACAAAATGCATGAATGTGTGTGTGTATATATACTCGTGTGTATTTATAGTCTGCATGACCAAAGTCAAAAAAGTCCAGTACAGAAAAAGTGCATGTATAAATACATACACATATGGCAAATATATTGATGCGAATATATGTAGAGAGAGGAGAGAGGCGAATAGTCCCAGGACCCAGGCCCTGGTGTCATGCACATTTGGGGGGTTCCAGGAGTGGAGTGGAGTTCAAAGAAGTGGTAGTATGGACAGACATTTGAACCTGCTCAGGCCTGCTACCCAAACTGTTACTCAGGAAGCTGACATGGAGAGGATCGCGGTTTGAATCCAGTCGGGGCTTCAAAGTCCCTGTTCCATGAACCTTTCAAGTTTATCTTGTTTTCTAATTTTCTGACAGAACTGCAGGGAGGCTCCATCACTTGGTTTGCCCACCAGTCCCCAGGCCTTTGACAAGACCAACCCCCGACTCCCCGCATTAGGTCACCACCACCCCTGCTCCCTGCATTAGGTCAGGACCCTCACTGGGGCTTGACCCTTGGGCGAGACCTGCACCACCCCTCCGTTCAATGGCCAGTACCGGCTCCTTGGGTGGGACTAACACCCGAGCTCTGCCCCTCTGTTCGGCTGCAGGCAGAGGTGCTTTGGGTGACACCTTCATCAGGGCTCTGCCCCTTGGCTCAGCCCCCAGTATTGGCAACCTGGAGAGACGGCCGGTGCGCTCTGCCCCTTAATCATTTGATGGTGGTGGTGCCTTGTGCGACATCAGCACTGGGGCTCCTCCCCTCAGACTGCCAACCAGTAGCGGCCCTTTTGACAACATCCACGCTTTGGCTCTGCCCATTCATTCACACTCCTGCACTGCCCAGTAAATGAGACCTGCACAAGGGTTCCGCCCCTTAGTTCGCCTGCCAGCACCAGCACCAGCGCTTTTGAGGAGGTTCACACCTGGAATCTGCCCCTTCGGCTGCCTAGGGCGGGACCCGCATTAGGGATCTGCCCCTTATGTAGCCCGCTGGCACTGGGGCTCTGTTCCTAATATTGCCTGCCTGCACCCCCTGCCTGGGGCAGGCCCTGCACCAGGGCTCTGCCCCTCAATTCACTCACAAGCAAAGGTGTCTTAGGAGGGACCGGCAACTACACCTGGGCTCCACCCCCTAGTTCAGCCTCCGGAATCCCCTGCCTTGGAGGAGACAGCATGGGGCTCCACCCCTTGGCTGGCACCTGATGGCACTTGGGCTCCACCTATCCATTCTTGCCTGCAGGCACCAGCATCATTTGACAAGACCAGCCCCAGGGCTCCACCTCCTAGCTCACCTGCCAGCAGAGGTGCTTGGGGCGGTTTCTGCCATGGGACTCTCTCGCAGGAGTGCCTTGGGCAGCACACGAACTAGGGCCCCATCCCATCGGTTTGCCCACCAGTACCTGCAACTTGGGCAGGACTCACCCTTTAGGTCTCCCGCCATCCCCTGGATTCAGGGCAGAACAGATGCAGGGGCCTGACTGGGCCCACCCACTTCCTACTGCTCCCACCTGCATCACAGGCAGGACAGACTCGTGCCAGGGCCCTGCCCTTTCAGGCTTGCTGACATCTGTTTCCTGAGCCTGGTCCCACCCCATTTTTCCTGCTGCTGTTCCGATCCCATGTAAGACCCACAAACCAGTGCTTTGTTCCCAGTAGACCTTTTGCAGCCCTGGTACCCCAGGTAAGATCTCCAGGCTGAGGACCCAGCAACACTTCCTCCTCCCCATGTCAGCCCATGAGAGTGGGACAGCTCCAGAAGGCCAGGTGGACTCTAACTCCCACACGAGTCCTGGCACAAGGAGAGAAGGAGGGATGGGTTGGTCTGGCTCTGGAGCCAGTTCTGGGCCCAGCGTGATGGCTGGGGCATGCCCCTACATGCTGGGAAGGGAGGAGGCCTCTGGGGACAGATATGAATGAACTTTCCTGTCCATACTCAGAAGCCTTCAGGAGTCAGAGGCCAGGGACGAGATTAAATCATCTACTTGAAAAGCATTTTGTAATATCCTATAGAATATGAAATTACAAACCAAAAACATTATTTTAAATCTAAATTCTAATTTAACCAGGTCTACTAAGTCCTACATTAGATGAACTTTGCTATTTCTCCAGGCTTAAGCTTTCGTAATCCTTCATCATTTCTTTAGAATCCAACAGAATGATGCTTACTTTTTCAAATTTTTCGTTGGGAATCATGAGCCGTTTTACATCTGGGAATGTTCTGTAATGCAAAGAGCATTTAAAACACAACTGAGGATTATATATGAGTTGCATGTCAATAGGAAAGTTGACATCTCAAAACATAGTGACAAAATTAGCCCAAACTTCAAACTGTGTATTCCTTTCTTGTTGTTTGGTTTGTTTTATTGAGACAAAATTATGCTACCTGGTCCAGGGAAGGTATTGCTATGTAATTCCGCTCTCTAATCTCCTGTCTTAGTCTCAGTGCTAGAATTTTTGTCTTGTATCACATTGTCTTACCATGGTTTGTTGGTTTATTTAATCTAGATACAGACTAGCAATTCTGAACTTCTCTGATGATGTTATCCATGAGACTGACTGCTCAGACTGTTTATGTACAGTTTTGAAAGATGTTCTAACATTTGACACAGGATATGAACATTTCCAGATGCACCTTCAGGGGTCTCTGATTCATTCCTCCATGGATCTGATCCCATTAATAATGATTACTTGACTCTCTTACTATCTCTAGTCCCTACCTATGTAATAGTCTCAAATATTTTTGAAGAAAATTCACTTGAATAATTTCTAATATTAAAAATTATCACTTGATTCTAGTCTTACTCAGGAAATATTTTCTATTGTTTTCTAACTTTTCTACATATTCTGAGAGTTGTTTCATTTGTGCATTTGTTTGTGCACATATAAGTGCCTCTGAGTGTATGTGTATATGTATGTTTGTATGTATGTATGCAAAAGCCTCAATCTCTTATTCAGCCATCTTGCTCATGACTGGTATTCCATCTCCTGAGCCCTTCTTCCAATTCAGCTTTTGCCTGGATAATTATAGGTAGTGTCTCAAAGCCTGTTCTTCTCAGGCTGGATATAAACTGAACTTCCCAGACTCCTTTACATTCTTAGGTTTTATTTCTCCAGGAGTATCAACTTTTAAACGACAAACATTTTTGTGAGTATAAAGTCTGAGCTGTAGCCCAAATTTTTAACTCAAGAATACATATAAAGATAGATGAACATACACATTACATATCCTATGTGTACACTGTTAAAAATGTGATCTTAAGCCTGGTGGCAGTGAGATCTGAGGATGGGGTTCAAAGCCAGCCCAGCTAGGAAAGTCCCATAGACTCTTTTCACCAATTAACTACCAGAATCCTGAAATGGCACTGTGGCTCAAGTGGTAGAGCACTAGCCTTGAGCTGAATAGCAGAGGGACAGTTCCTAAGTCCAGAGTTTAAGCCCCACTACCATAAAAAAGAGAGAGAAAGGAAAAGAAAGAAAAAAAGAAAAAGAAAAGTGATCTTAGCCACCAGTTCATTGCTAGTATCATTCTTGCTCTCTCAACATGGCCTTTTTTTCCAGTTATGTCCATGCTCTTATATCTGACTTGCTAGGAACCGAAATTATACTTCCACTGTAATTTTCACTAATTTACATAATTAGCTACCATGATGATAGAGATGAAAGAGCCTCATACGTCATGTTCTACTTAGTAGTAATGCTTTCTCTATATCACACTCATAGATCGACATATTGGCCTTGGCCTTATTGTTTCAAAGTTGTCTTATTTGCAGAGACTTCTATAGTGTTTTGAACCATTATACTTAAACACAGAACTTCTCTTTCTTCTATTATTCCTATTGTTTCTCCTAATGTTAACCTATGTACACTTGGGAAAGAATGAACAACACCCACACTCACAAAAAAATGTTTCTGAGAACCTTCTTCCCAATTAAAATTGGGCTTAATTTACAGAGCATTTAGGAAATTTATACTTAATGTACTCCAGGATAATGTTTTCTTTCATGTTTTTTATTGTGGGTTAGTTACATAAGTAAGCTAATGAGTACATTATCTAATGAGCATTGTTAGCTCCTCTTTTATTTGTCCCCTGCCATCCCTTTTCTCTCCCCCTCCCCAGCTCCTTCCTCCCCTCCCCAAGTTGTAAAGTTTGTTCTCTACATGGTGTCTTGTTCATCTTATTGTTACAATGGATCATACTTTATCCTTGTTTCAGCATTTTGATATTTCCCTTTCCATCCCCACATTAGGAAAATGTATGTGCAAGAAGCAGATCACCAAACTCAAATACAGTGAAAAAATACCGTGGAGGATGAAAATAGAACAGAAGCAAACAAACGACATAGTAGGGCTGGGAAGGTGGTTCAGTGGTATAGTGCTTGCCTTGCATGCATGAAGCCCTGGGTTTGGTTCCTCAGAACCACAGAACCAAAAAGAAAAAAGCCGAAAGTGGTGCTGTGGCTCAAGTGGTACAATGCTAGCCTTGAGTTGGAAAGCTGAGGGACAGCGCCCAGGCCCAGAGTTGAGGACCCACGACCGGAACACCCCCCCCCACACAAAAAAAGACATAGTACATGTTAGATACATTAAAAAATAGCAAGAAAGCAAAAAATGTTGTGTCCCTATCTTGGGATTCATTTCAGTTAACATCATCTTCTATGGCGATATGGACATGGATAATTTTTATAAGCCATGTAAATGCCATATTTTCTCATTTCTAAGTTGTTTCTGAAACACATGTTACCTCATGTCCAAAGATGTACTTGTGCTATTTCCATGAAGCCAGAAAATATTCATTTTTACTGGGAGTAGCACCATAGATTGTTATTGGAAGTAGATGGAAGGAACTGTTATGGGCAGTGGTAAATGATTCCAAGACAGGAATTGAACATAGAGAAATGACAAAGTTCAAGATAATTTGTGCTGTTCTTTTTACTGAACAAGAAAAGAATCCAAGGCTGGAAGGAAAATCTGTCCCTGACTTTTTTGAGTGTGTTCTTTACTCATATAAAACTTTTCTGTAAACTTCTAGTTAAGAGTATTACAAAAAGAAACAATATGCCATTCGCAGGCCAGCATAGAAAAAAACGAAATAACTTTGTTTTAAAGTGTTCTACTGCAAAGAAAGAAAGACATGGAGGTTTTAAAATGTCTTATGATTGGATATTTCACTCCTGGCATGATTGTCTTGTTGCAGAAGTCCTTTATCCATTCCTTTAATCTGGTCCTGAGTTTGCCATAGCAATAAAGATTCCAAAAAGCAGGATGCAGCGTGTATGATCAGCAAAAAGAGCCTCTTCTCAAACAGTGTAAACGATGGTCCCAAAAAAATATGTGGAGTTATTTTTTGTTTGTTTGTTTAGTTTGTGCTGGTTCTGGGGCTTGAACTCAGAGGCTGGACACTGTCCCTGAACAATTGTCTTTCCTGCCCCCCTGACCCCAAAGCTGTACACTATTGCTTCAACAAAAACTCCACTTCTGTTTTTTTATTTGGTGTTTAATTAGAGATAAGAATTTGACAGACTTCTTTTGCCACGGTTGGCTTTGAACTGTGATAGTAAGAAAGCCAAGTGACATCAACTATATGGACTTCTCATTTGAGAAATATTAGATGAAGTTTATTATAAAGCTAATATTTGACAATTTTTAAAAGAAGAGAATATGTCCAACAAAGAAGCCATGACAAATAACAGCAAAAGTAGGTACACTGAATCATTTTGGAATTATTTTTTTCTGTTTGGGAAGATTGCTATTGACTTTGTAGTTCTTTTTGGGGAACCTTAATGTCATATTTGCACTTTTGTTTATTGGTCGTGAGGCTTGGACTCTGATTCTGGGCAATGTCCCTCAGCTCTTCAGCTCCAGTTGAGTGTTTTACCACTTTAGCTACAACACCACTTCTGAGTTTCTGGTGGTTAATTGAATATAAGAGTCTCATGGACTTTGCTGACCAGGCTGGTTTGATCTACAATCCTCTTGTCTCAACCTCCTGAGTAGCTAGGATTACAGGCGTGAACCACCAACACACGGCTCATATTTGCATTTATGTGCACTTAATGACACTATGTGGACAAAGAATGGAAATTTGAATCAAATGATGTGACATTGCAGGTTTTCAGAAAAATTGAGGTAGCAATAAATATGTCCTCCTTTTCCATGTTGTTACATTAATGACTCATGAGTTATGGGACTCTTACATTAGCATCCTCTGCTGTCTGCGAATGTGGACTTAGTATCAATAATTGTTAATAGAGAAATAGAGAAAGACAGATTTTTAGAAAGCAAAGAAGATCCGGTATGAAAAAACAACATAGAAATAGATACAACTTATCCCACAGAGATTAAGAACTAGCCTAAGAGATTAGAATGCTAAAGGCAATGAAGAATAAGCATAGTTGATAACTAGTTCTTCAATAACCAAAACTGGTTCCCTAGAACATTTTCCGGTATAATTATTTATTATTATCATTTATTTCTTCCATCTGGAGTTATTTCTTCACTTCTGTCAAAACTATTAATTAGCCTGTGTTTTTGGTGCCATAACTGAACAAAAAGTTTTCCAAATCTCACTTAGACTATCCTCATTGTTATTAGCAGTGACCATTCAGAAGCCTGGAATCTTTAAATTTCCAGGATTAATCCTAACCTGATATCTAAGCACATTCCTAACATTAACTGCCGTGACCTATTAGCAAACCTTTTTTTGTTTTGTTTTCAACACAGTATTCTAATATAGGTAAAGTATATGAATTAAGGACGATTGTTAGACATAGTTGGGAAGAACAATTATATATTTCAAGTATACTTTCTTTATTTGTCATTTACTAGCTAAATGACTTTTTTTGCCAGTCCTGGGACTTGAACTCAGGACCATGGAACTGTCCCGGAGCTTTTCAGTTTTTTTGCTCAAGTCTAGCACTCTACAACTTGAGGTGCATCACCACTTCTTTTTCTGTTTATGTGGTACTGAGGAATTGAACCCAGGGTTTCATGCATGATAAGCAATCTCTGCCATGAAGCCACATTCTCATAGCCTTAAATGACTTTCTTAAGATGGCATTACTTTTTCATTCCATTATTTTAATTTAGACTGGATGGTAGAAAGGAAGTGGAAACCAATGCTAAGTCCAGTGTTGACATTCCTATCACATCACTAAGGAAGTACAGTGTTAAGAAATACAGGACTCATAAGGCCGTTTCATGTAACATTATTATGGGGGGAAAAAAAAAACATTTAACATTCATCTCCGACATCCAAAACATTCTGCTTCACTTTCAAGGTCAAGAGCCAAACGATTTGTTTTTCCCCTTCCCCTCTACAAATTATTCTGACATCAAATACAGTGAAAGCAGGGGTTATACTCTGGACGAGGGACATACAAAACAACAAAGAAATAATCTTATAAATGTGTCAGAAACAATGGCATGAAAGTTAAAAAAAAACATTTGAATACATATCTTAGGGTTCATTTCCCTAACATCAACTTATCTGAACTTTTTTGCTTGACTCAGACAAATACTAGTTGTTGCAAATAAGGGAAACCATGGGACCTATATTTCTTTGGGCCTGGCTTACTTTACTTAATATAATTTTTTTTCCAATTCTTTCCATTTCCTAACAAGTGCCATTCTTTCTGATAGAGGCATAGAATTCCATTGTGCATATATACCACATTTTCTTGATGTTAGGGGAATGGACCCCAAGATAAGTATTTAAATGTTTTTTATTCCTTTCACACAATTGTTTCTAACATATTTATAAGTTGATTTCTATGTTGCTTTGTATGTCGCTCCCCCACAGCATAACCTTTGTTTTCACTGTATTTTATGTTGGTATAATTTGTGAAGGTGAAGGGCAAAATCAAATCGTTTAACTAGGGATACAGCTGGGCCCTTTGCAATAATGAGATGTACAAGTTGTTATGTCGAAAATGAACTTTACCACTTTGGTGTGGGGTGGTGGAAAGGATTGGGTGGGGGGCTGGGGGAGGATGGGAAGGGATGGGAAGGGGAAACAAAGAAGGAGGCTACAATGCTTGATAAGAAATATACTCATTATCTTGCCCATGTCATTGTAACCCCTCTGTACAGTATTTTCACAATATAAAAATAAAAAAGAGCCAAATATCTCAGCCTTTTATTGATTGAGTTTGATTCCAAGGAAGGAAGAAGGAGGATGTGGAAGTTAAAGGTGGGAAAATATGTATATTGGCTCCCTGTCCACATTTTTTGCATTTTTAAAAAGTGCTACTGATGAATTCGCAATACATATAATTGACTATGCTATCTGCACAAGATGCAGATAAATGAAGATATTTCTTCTGGTGGATAGTCACATATATTAACAAAATCCAGTTCTGGAAACAAAAGAGACTAGGTAAGAAAGTATAAAGTATTGTTCCTATCAAAACAAAAATATAATATTAAAATGATTACTCCAGATTTCTTTGACATTTTATGCTGTCTCAGTATCAAAATGTTCTCTAATTCTAGTAATATCCAAGCATAAAAGACATAATTTGAAGATATCAGTAGGTTTAGAAACAAAGGTACATAATACCTTCCTTCCTGCAAAGACATGTGATGGCAAGTATGATTGATTGTATTATATTCTCTTCTTTTTCTTCTTTATCTCAAGTGTTGAATACCTTGGCATATTATTCTGTCCTGCATCAGCTTCCTGTAGGTGAGATTTACCTCTACTCTGCAATGTCAAGATGGGTCATGTGACATACTTAAGCTTACAAAAATGAACCAGAAGTGGTCAAAGGTTATTTCTAGGGGAAGATTTCTATCCCCTTGTCTCTAAGAACTAACTTCTTTTCGCTTAGCTATAAAAATAGCATATATACAGAGGGAATCTTTTCAACTTATATACTGGGAGAATATAGCATGTTAAATTGAGGCAAAACTCAAACACAGCAAGAATTAAGCTAATATTAGAATATGATATTAAGATATTAGTTTCTCACCATTCTTGTATACCTTTATGATAGTTGACTACAGCACACCAAAATTTAACAAATACTAAATAAATACTAAACAAATAGATAACACTTCCTGTTTGATGCTATTACATTTTTTAATAAATAAGCATTATCTATGTGATCACTTGTGAGGCTAACTTTTTTATAAATGTGTTTAATCTCTTTAGACTACTGTTTCTAATATCCACAATCATTATCCGGACCTTGTGATTGAGATGAGGAAGAACAAAATATCTAGATTTCACCTTCTCTTTTGCTCTTCTCCTTTTTCTAGTGTGAATTCTCATCCTTTCTCCAAATTCTCCTATTAATAAAGGAAGAATGTCACATTGTGGATATCAAGCAAAAGGCTTCAAAGCCAGAATTTCATTCTTTCAGAAATAGATGAAGTAAATCAGAGTGGCAAAAGGAAGAATAAAAACATGACTATTTTCCCTTTCTGGCTTCCATCATAGAGTCTGAACATGACTCTAAATAACTAATACACCATTTGCATTGGCTAACTTTTTAAAAATATAGTTTTTTAAATAAATAAATTTTAAAAATTAAAAAGAATATTTCTAAAATAAATAGTAATTTGTCGTTTGCTTTTAGGAGGTATGAAATAAGACTGCATTAACATTGTGTGAGTTGAGAGGCTAAATTTTATGAGAATCTAAACATAATGAAAAATAGATGATTTTAAGATACATAGCTTTTAGATACATTTTTAATGTGACATACACACAGAGACATCTTTTTTCTTCTTTTCTTCTCCACACTGATTCAAATTCAACAAGCAGTTCATGTAATTGAAATAACTGTGTTTCTTTCAAAACTAGATTAGACCCAAAAATGTTAGAAGTAAAGAACCAGTATTGGGTGGTGCGTTCTTTAAAAATAGCAGTCAAATAAATATTAATCATAATTCCAAAATAATAACAATCAAATGCTCTTGAAAAGAGATTTTAAAGCAAAGTGTATAAAAAGTGATAGTTCCAGAACTGTTTCAAGAGCTGCTCTTTAGCATTTAAGATTTCTTGTACATGACAATGTTTTAATCAGGATTAAATGCTTTCAGGAACTAAATTTTTTCTAGTTATATTTCATTGAAGAAATATGTTGTTCAAAATTAATGAAAGGATAACAGGTGATAGTAGAAAGAATGCTTACACACTCATTGTAGTAGGCAGTAAAATACCTTCCCAAAATATACATAGTCCCCATATATCTAGTCCCTCAAATGTAGATTTACATTTTATATATAATTTTGTAAAACAATCACCTTTCATTACCCAAGGAACACAAATTTGAATAATTATCAGATGGGGAAAGTATAGTCAAATGGGTACTTAAAAGTCCCAGCTGTAGTTCAAAGGGACATTATTAGGTAAGAACCATCAGAAAGATGTAAAGATGCTACATTAGAAGATAACGGAAAACCACCCAGATTCTGAAGTTTGTTGAAAGCAGAACAGGAAGTAAATGATTTTTCCACTAGAACCATCTGAAAACTATTTTAGCTCTGTAGACGGCTTGATTTTAATCTAGTGAGATTTCCTTTAGATTTCTGTCCTTTAGAAGTGTAAAATGAAAATATGCATTATTCAAGCCAATTAATTTGTAGAAATTTTTTGCAGGAGATTTGGTTTTGTAAACTAACTAAATTTCGGCCTTTTCCTAATGCAACTACAAGGACACCACATGTCCTAGTTTCTGAGAATAAGAAAAAGTTGCCACTGGCTTTGTACACGTGTATGATGTAAATACTACTAAGGTGTGGAGAGCTGCGGGAGCCTTGACCAAAGATGGCGCAGCCGCAAAAGCAACATTGTAGCTCCTTGGTAAGATGGCACTGGCTCCCCCCTTCCATCTTCCCAGTGACGAGTGCTCTCTGTAAAAACAACTCCTTATGTGGCTATGACTTGGCTCCTAGTTTGCTTCCGTGTTTGCAGCCCTATCGGTACATGCCATGTGGCGCTTCGGGATTGGCCATCCAGGAGGCTTATAACCGGAGCACGGGGGCGGAGGGAAAGGAGAAGCAGGAAGAACCAGGAAGAAGCGGGCAGGAGAGAAGTGGGAGAGAAGCTTGTTACAAGGTTCCTGAATAAACCGCATTGAGAAGAATCCCGGGTCGCGTCTTCCTTGCTGGTCGAGGTGGTCGTGACACTAAGGGCCTTCATTAATGAAGTCTTGAAATTCTAAATAATATCTAAATAAGAAGCTCCCTAACTTTATTTTCACATTTTGGGATTACTAACTACCAAACTTATGTAGAAGGCTAGCATAAGAATATGGAAATGAAATCTGTCTCCTAATATTATAAAGAAAATTTATGTCATTTTGAGTTATAGTGTGTAATGTAATACAAAATATGATGACAGAAAGAAAAACTCAATTTCCTATTCTTCCTAACTTTCCAACAGAAATTAGAGAATCCAGTGAAGATATAGATTCCCAGGATGTCATAGAATGTTATAGGATCACTAGATGTTGAAAAAGAAGATAACAAAAATGGGTCCTCTCGAACAATGTGAAACAAAATCTACACCTACAGATTGTGATATAGCTAGAAAATAGTTTCCACTATGCTAAGTCTTTGATATTTTATGTTTCTTTTCACTGCAACTTTCCTCACTTAGGAAAGGACTTTTTATTAATACTCAAGGGTTGCAGTTATAACCCAGCAACTAATAAAGCTTCTAAATGTAAACAAGCATGATTCTAAGAGTAACCAAAGCTACTTGTGTTGCTATAGCTGATAAATAAGAATGATCTTGGGGAATAGTCAAACAATCTTGAACTTTTACATACCTTTCCTCTTCTCCAACATGAGAAATCCTAGTCAAGATATGTAAAACATTAATAAAGGAATTTTATAATTTTTATCATTCACACTAAATCAAATACACTTTTCCTCTTTGCAAGCCTGACTTTGAAAGAGTCAGAACCTCACAATTATTTTATAGCAAAACATTATTGCTTTGGCTTAGTTACTTTCCTGCTTTTGGGTGTTGCTCTCTATTATTTTGGCAACAACACAGATAAACGATATAAATTCATTATGCTTATGTTGGCTGTTCAGTCAAGCTGTTTTCAAACGAAGTTTTCTTTTCTCTTCTTCATTGCTAATTCAAGTTTAATTATTGCTCTTTGAATGATAATAAAAAGCATGAAACTTTAACACATATTCTCATTGAAACCGGTGAAAACAGCAGTGTGTGCGATTGCTTTTTAAATTGTTTTCAAGTATTTTCCTTGGCTATTTTCATTATTGCTTTTGTTCCGGTCTTCTAATCAGGAACACAAGGTTACACAAAAACATCTTCCTAAGATATAAGGTGTTGGACAGAAAAAAAGATGTATAATTAAAGATTTTCATCTCTTAAGAGACGGAAAAGCTCAGAAGACATTTTGCTATTACTGGTATGGTTAAGATGACTTGAATGTTTTGGTTCTTAAACTAAGTGAAATGCATGTAAAATGTTGCACTTGTTCCAAACAATGATTATGGCTTATAATTTTCTGATCTAATGAGATGAAACTTTTTACAAAGTTTGAAGGCATATCGATTTTAGGGTAGAAGGGTTAATGTTAGAAACCCTAGGGAGATTAATAAAACAGCACTGCCTATCGCTTATCAGTTAATTATACTTATGGCATATAAGTGTATAAACATACAAATATGAATTGAGTGAGAAATGTGTGATTTACACAATTGATTCAATGACAACTAAAACCAGAAAACACTGCTCTACATTTATATAAACGATTATATCTAGTGAAGATTTGAATTTTTAGAATATTTTTTCTCTTTTTTTGTTATCTTAGTTTAATATTGTAGAGGGGTTACAATTACATGGGCAAGATAGTGAGTACATTTCTTATCATTGTAGCCTCCTCCTTTGTTTAACCTTCCCATCCCTTCGCATACTCCCTCCCTCCCAACCCAATCCTCCCCACCCCAAGTTGTAAAGTTCGTTTTCTACATGAAAACTTTTACTTCTCATTGTTGCAACAGGTCCATATGTATCCTTATTTAAACGACTTGTTTTTCCCCTTCCCCTCCACAAATTATACCGACATCAAATACAGTGAAAGCAGTGGTTATACTGTGGGGGAGGGACATACAAAGCAACAAAGAAATAATCTTATAATTGCGTTAGAAATAAATGCATGAAAGAAAAAAACATTTAAAATACATATCTTAGGGTTCATTTTCCTAATATCACCTTATCTGACCTTTTTTGCTTGACTCATACATATACTAGATATTGTAAATAAGGAAAATCATGGGACCTATATTTCTTTGGGCTTGGCTTACTTCACTTAATATAATTTTTTCCAAGTCTTTCCATTTCCTAACAAATGGGGCAATGTCATTCTTTCTGATGGAGGCATAGAATTTCATTGTGTATATACACCACATTTTCTTGATCCATTCTTCTACTGAGGTGCATCTGGGTTGGTTTCATATCTTAGCTATGGTAAATAATGCTGCAATAAACATAGTTGTGCTGGTAGCTTTAGTGTGGTCTTGTTTGTAAACATTTGGTAAATGCCCAAAAGTGGGACTGCTGAGTCATAGGGGAGCTCTATGTGGAGTCATTTGAGGAACCTCCATAATACTTTCCAAAGAGTTTGGATAAGATTAAACTCCCACCAACAATGCAGTAAGGTTCCCTTCTGTCCACATCCCCTCCAGCATCTGTTGTTAGAGTTCTTGATTTTTGCCATTCTAACTGGAGTGAGGTGGTATCTCAATGTTGTTTTGATTTGCATTTCTTTATGGCTAGGGAGGTTGAGCATTTCTTCATTTGTCTATTGGCCATCCTTCTTTCTTCCTCAGAGAAGTTTCTCTTTAAGTAATTAGCCCACTTATTTATTGGGCAGTTGTTTCTTTGAGGATTTGTTGTTGGGGGATTTAATTTTTTGAGTTCCAAGTATATTATAGAAATGAGACCCTTGTCCGTTGTATGGCTAGTGAAGATCTTCTCCCAATGTGTGGGCTTTCTATTAATCTTGCTAGCTATGTCCTTTTCCATGCAGAAGCTCTGCAACTTCATGCAATCCCATTTGTCCAACCTTTCTTTGATTTGTTGTGTTTCCGGGTCTCTATTAAGAAAATTTCGGCCTGAGCCAAGGAGACCTAGGGTTTCTCCTATTCCATCCTGTAATGTTTTTAGAGTGTCTGCTTTTACTCCGAGGTCTTTGATCCATTTGGAGTTGATTCTGGTCCAGGGTGATATATAAGGATCCAGCTTTAGTTTTCTACAAGTAGTTAACCAATTTTGCCAGCACCATTTACCGAAGAGGCTGTCTTTCTTCCATTCTATTTTGTTTGCTCCCTTATCAACTATTAGATGGCTATAGGTCTGTAGATTCATTTCTGGGTTTTCAATTCTATTCCATTGTTCCTGAGGTCTGTTTTTGTGCCAGTACCAAGCTGTTTTGCTTACTATGGCTTTATAGTAGAGTTTGAAATTTGGTATTGATATTCCTCCAGCAGTGTTTTTTCCGTTGAGGAGCGTTTATGCTATTCTGGGTCTTTTATTGTTCCATATGAATTTTTGGATTGCCTCTTCTATTTAAGAATGAGGTTGAAATTTTGATAGGCATCGCATTGAATTTGTAGATAGCCTTGGGAAATATTGCCATTTTCACGATGTTAATGTTTCCAATCCAGGAGCATGTCCACACTCTCCACTTCTATTCAACCTACTATTAGAATGCCTAGCTACAGCAATAAGACATGTTGCAGACGTAAAGGGGATCCAGATAGGGAAAGAAGAAATAAAACTCTCCCTTTGCAGATGACATGATCTTGCATTTAAAGTATCCCATAGACTACACTCCCAAATTACTCAAGCTGATTCAAAACTTTGGCAAAGTAGCAGGGTATAAAATTAACCCTCAAAAATCAATGGATTTTCTGTATGCCAACAATGAGAAAAGTGTGGCTGAAATTAGGAAAGCAACTCCATTTGTAATAGCCCACAAAAAACAAAATTCCTAGGGATTAACTTAACCAAAGAAGTGAAGGACCTCTATGATGAAAACTTTAAAAACCTGAAAAAGGAAATTAAATTTTTTAGAATATATTTTAATATGTATGTCAAAATATGTTTATTTTTAACTTTTTAAATTTTTTTTCGGTCATTGGGGCTTGCAATCTGGGCCTGGACATTGTCCCTCATCTCTTCAGCTCAAAACTAATGCTCTCTGACTTGAGCAACTGCCAGTTTTCTGGTGGCTCATTGGAGATAAGAGTCTCATGGTCTTTCCTGTCTAGGCTGGCTTTGAACCATGATTCTCAGCTCTCAGCCTCCTTAGTAGCTAAGATTACAAGCATGAGCCGCTAGCACCTAGCTACTCAAGTAATTTTTACATATTTATGAAGTTCTTCAATGGTAATCCCATTCATGTATATGTTGTATAACATTTCTTTTTAGTGAGAATGCTCAAAACCTTATCTTCTGGCTCTGATGAAATATCTACTCTTAACTATAATTTTACATCTTGTGGTATACAATAAGTAGATTTATTTATATTCATGGAAGTCTGCTAATTAAAGTTATATAAAACATGATTTGTAAAGTGAAAGGAATTCATGGTTCCATTACTTGTTTTAAGAAAAAAATTATGCCTTTTGTTTCCAATTATATTTCTTTGGGAATGTGGAATATTCATTGATTTAACTTAAAATTGATAACAGCTACATTATATCAAGTTGATTCAAACTTATATTTGAAAATTGCACACTTAACACAAATATGCTTCCACTTTCTTCTAACACATAATTAAAATAATGGTAAAGTAAAACTTGGTGTTTGCGGCTCATGTGTAGAATCCTAGAAACTCAGGAGGCTAAGACCTGAAGATTTGGGTTAAATGTCAGTCTAAATAGACAAGAAGCAGAAGGTGAAGATGTGGCTCAAGGAATAGATTGTCATCAGCCATGAACAAAAAAAATACAAGGGATACAATAAACATTGAGTTCAAGCCCTAGAAATGTCATACACACACAAGACAACTACAAAAAATATTATGAATATCAATACTGAAGACAAAATAGTAGAAAAGATCATGAGAAATGTTATGCAAACATCTGGAAGACAGAAATCATTTGACAGAATTTTGATTCATGAGAGGGAAAACTCACAGTCTCATTTGTACAATCTCATTGTAGTCATTTCAATTGAAACCTGGCTATTGGGTAACATTTGAAAGAGCGGACTGGATTACCTGACATACCAGACATTGCCTGTGACTATGCACCTTCCCAATTCTGTAAAAATCTAAAATCGTTCTTGTTAATTTAAAAAGAATCTCATGTTAGAGACTGTTTTGTTCACACAGACTGGGGTCCTTATTTTGTGGCTTAAGACCACTGCTTTTGTTTATAACAACTCCTGCTTTACACCTCTTCCTTTGTGCAGCTTTACATTACTTAGCTGCCACCAAACCAAGTCTTTGAACTACACCCCCCTGCCTTAATCTCGCCCTTTCTCCAGCTACAACTCATTCTACATGTTATCTGTGTTTTAGCATTAGTTGTTTTCTTACTAATGCCCATCAGAAAACACTTGTATTCATGTAAAACCATAATAAATAACCTAGTTAGAAAATGCAGTAAGGGTTTAGCATTGGCTGAGACTCTCATCGGTAGGTTTGCTCCCTAATAAATCTGTGCAACACTATCTCTTTTTTCTTCATGGCTTTTGAGTCTGACAAATGATTGATTTGGTTTGATGTAATCTCATTTATCCAGGCTTACTTTGGAAGTTGTGACCTGTGCCAAGTAGCCCTCGGGTTTCCTCTAACTCTTCCTGTAACATTCTCAAGGTATCTGGACTTACATTGAGGTCTGCGATCCATTTGGCATAAATTCTGGTGCAGGGGGATATATAAGGATCTAACTTCAGTTTTCTGAATAAAGCCAATTCTACCAGCACAATTTTTTGAAGAGGCTGTCTTTCATCCATCCTGTGTTTCTGGCTCCCTTATTAAAGATTATGTGCCTGTAGGAGTGGATTCATTTCTAGGTTTTCAATTCTCTTGTATTGATAGAATTCTGTGCTTCCATTTGAAAGAATGGCATTACACTATTCCTGAAGAAATGGAAAGACTGGAAAAAATGATATTAAGTGAAATAAGCCAGGTCCAATTAAATATATGCTGCATGGTTTTCCTCATTTGTAATAATTGCACCATGTCCATAAATCTACAATTTAATACAATAGATAGTAAAAGACAAATAATTACACTTGGACATGATTAACTAACAGCCCTCTAAGCATTCGCATGGCAAGAAGAAGGGAAGCTATTCTTAGGAGAGGATCACAATGGCTCAATACCTATGTGCATAGATGAGATAAATGTTGCTTATTGTAATGAACTCTAAGAATCAATCATACATGTGAATTATATATATATATGTATATATTTTTAAAAGGTGTCATAAAACAACCAACTCCTCTGTAAACTCAGCAGCAAGATTCTACATATAGAAGATAAAATTGAGGAAAGTTTTCAACACATGAACTAAAATATGTAGGGGAAAAGGTGGGAGAGAAAAGATAAGATGAAAAGTAGAATAGCTAACTATTGAAGAATTCATAAACAATTTCCAAAACTGTACAAGAGAGCTGGAATACTGCTCAGTTGTAGAACTAGACTAATATGTACAAAGCCATGGGTTCAATCTCCAAGAATAATAAGTTAATAAATAGTAGTAATACAATAATTATTTGAAATAAATGCTTTCACATTAGAGAGGCCTGAATCCTCAAACAAATATTCTCAATTCTTGTACCTAATGACATGAAACTGCAAGTATGAAGAGGAAATAGTTTCCTTTTCTATCCTTTCCTTTCTGTTTTCTTCTTTTCTTTGTTCCTTTGACACTACTGCTGCTTGAAGTTTCTAAGGATCTAACCACTTTACATTATTTTTCAGGCCAAATCTCCATGAGCAATGATATCTACCTATGGCTTCCAAAAGTGTGAGATAACAGGGAATTTACACTATATCTAGCTTATTTTTTGGTAATTTTTCATGAATTTTGTCAAAACTGGCACTGATATCAGTCTTCTAAATCTGTCTTCTGATTAGCAAGGTATGATTCATCTGAAACTTGAACCTAGACTATTTTTCATTGTAAACATTCAATGTTGACTTCTGTTTTCTAGATATCATTAATGTCTACTGAGGTTAATATGGATCTTTATGATGTTATGATAACACAGATAAATCTATTGAATACTTTTTCCAATTTATTTATATATAGTATGACATCACAATTAGGACATTAATATTTCACAAATACTTCAGTTATTTTAATTACTTTGTGCACATATTAAGTCCAATATATTTTTATCAATTATATGAATATCCCATATCTACAGATACATTACTTTACCAAAAATAAGTCTGTTTCATGCTTCCTTTTAATAATTAAACCCACTAATTCTCTTTGTCCCATCCCAAACCTGTTTCATCCTGTCAACCGACTTCTATACCATGCAGTAAATAAGCTTTTAAGATTACCTTCAAATCTATGGTAGATTATTCCCAGTTATTTTATGCCTTAATATTGTATTGTACTCACTCGAGTTGCCTTTGGGTTCTGTTATTAGAGAATGTAAAAAAATTCGTTTCCCATTTACCTAAAGAAAGCCTGAGTTGATTTCCATTTCTTTGACTAGAGGAAATAATGCTGCTATAATCCAGTGTTTTGGCCTTTGGGTGAATGTTACATTTTATTTCTATGAGACAAAGCCTGAAGAGCTCAATTCCTGTGCGATGGTGTGGGTGGTTGCATATTTCATATTCTAGTAACCTGTCAAAATGTTTTCAGAATTAGCTTTCCAATTGGACATTTCTACCAGCATTCAGTTTCTCTGTTTCTTGATATCATTATTAAGGTCATTATTGTTTTATGTTAAGTAATTCTCATACATGTTTTGTGATGTCGTTTTATTTTAATGTGCATTTATTTGAGGATTGATGATGTTTTTCTTGTGTTTCTTTTACACAAGCTGTATTTTGCTGGTTTTGAATTGATGTTCTTTTTATTAGGTTTTGAGAGTTCTATGCACAGTCTAGATTTGAGGCATTCTTCAGTTATAAGATTTGCAAATATTTTATCCTTGACTATGAGTACCCTTCATCATCATTATCAACATCATCATCATCATCATCATCATCATCATCCTCATCATCATCATCATCATCATCATCATCATCATCTTCAACACTATTAGAATTACTACCATTACTTTTGTACATGTATGTACGGTCTTGGGGCTTGAACTCAGGGTTCCTGAGATTTGTTGCATTTTGTTAACAATTAACCCTTTGAGTCATACCTCACATCTGTTTTTTGCTGATTAATCAGAGTTAAGATTCTCAGGGACTTTATTTTGTTGTCTGGCTTCAAACAGCAATACTCAAATCACAGCGTCCCAAGTAGCTAGGACAAAATTGATGAGCCCCTGCTCCCAAATTCTATTCACTAATTGTATATGAGCTTTCACAGACCAAATTATTTTACACTTTTATTGAGTTCGACTATGTCAAGTTTTCTTTTCCTATAATTTTAATGTGTAAGTTAAGAATGCTTCATCTCCAAAATTGTCAAGACATCATTCTTTGCTTTACGTTTACATCACTCCTTTTGTTTTATATGCATGTTTTAATCCTGCTTGAAGGTAATATTTCAATAAGTCAATTTTCACTCTTTAATTCTCCCCAATACTGTCTAACCTATCACCACTTATTAAAGAGAATTTCATTCCACAAATACTAAGTTTTACCCCTTATTAAATATTCCTTGATAATAATTATGTGGTTCTAATATGGTGCCTTACAGGCCCATTGAGCAGTGTAATCTTTCCTCTACAAACATAACATTTTACGCTAACAGGTTTAATATTCGACAGAGAAATATGTTCCAGTTTATTTTCCTTTGTCAATGAGTCAAAGAGTGCTGGTCAGGTGTTTTTAGAAATTGTCATAAACCTATAAATAAAACTGTGAAACTGGGTGCTGTTAGCTCATGCTTGTAATCCTAGCTGTATACAAGGTTGAGATCTGAGGATTGCAGAACAAGAATGTCCGAAAGACTCTTATGTCCAATTAACCACCAGAAAGCCAGAAGTGGCACAGTTGCACAATAGGTAGAGCCCTCACTTTGAGCTGAAGAGCTGAGGGACAGCACCTAGGCCCATATATCAAGCCCCATGAATGATCAAAAAAGTAGGGAGGCAATTTATATCTTTGTTCAATTGTATCCTCCAATCCACAAAAATGATATGTCCCCATTTATTCAGATTTTTATTTAGATTTTTTAATTTTGCTTTTAAATTCAGCATTGTATAATTTTCAATGACGGAGGGTGAATATCACTTTAATACATTTTGACAGTGTGTGGAGTTAGCACAAAGAAATTCACAGTAAACAGTTGAGAAGTAAGGGATAATGGGAATGGAGAAAGACAGAAACAGGTTAATCAGGCCCTTGATCAATATGTGAGTGTGTAAAATATTTCAATAAGATTTCTTTGTACAATTAATATACACCAATTAATAAATATCTTCCAAAGGCATTGGTATTCAATATGATATAAAGGATAAATACAGTTTCTGTGGTGAAATGAAAGATACACATAAGATACAGACAAATGAAAATAATAATACACATATATCTATATACATGTACATACACATCTGTATATTCATATATATGTATACATATCTATAGGTATTTGTATATATACACATATTAAGTATGAATATATGTATATGTACACATAATGTGTATACATACACACTTATTTAAAGAGACGAATCAGAAATATTTTAAGAGCATATTAGTGACAATGAAAAACTTTAGCCATCCTGAATAAGTTATCAAAAAGTCCAAATACATATCTCTATAGTAATATAACAACAACAAAGGGAGACATGGAAAGATCATAACATACCTAGACATTGCATATATATAGAAATTAGGGGAAATAGAAACAACAATAAGATAGCTCTGCACAACCACTATGTAGAAATTGGAATCCTTATACATTGGTGCTTGACACTTAAAATGATATAGTCAGTTAGTTAAACATACTGGCGATCTTTAAGATAATACACAGAAAGTTGCCTCTATGATCCAGGATTTTGAATCATAATTTTATATACAAAATATGTTTCAACATATGTCCCATGAGACACATGTACAAGAATATACATAGCAAAACCTTTTACAATACCATATAATAAAATATTGAAATCCCCCATGTTATACCAATATACACATGCATATAAAACAATATGCTCTATCCATGAGAAAAATGTGCATGGACTTACTTTGGAAACAGTAATATTACATGGGTTAAATGGATAAAATAGACTATATTTTCTAATTACATGAGCTTTTTAATGTTGGCACATCTGTAGATGTAGAATATGAAATAATAGCTGCTCAAGGGGAGGGTAGGTTAAAATGATGACAGGAAGTGATTACTGATAAATATTGCAGTACTTTGAGAGAGTAGTGATATAAAATGTTCTAGAACTGAGGGTGATATTCTTACACCAACTCTTTAACATTCTAAGAATCATTGTATTTTATCAAAGAATTACCGAGTACTTTTGCATTAACCTTAGGAAAAATTTTAGAATAGTAGTCAGTGAATCTGAGTGATAATTTAGAATTTAAAAGCACAGAATTCTGTAATGTATAAGTTTAGTATGTTGATGAATAAGACTATCAAGAAAATATGATCTGTGATATATTCTCTGAGTGACTATACAAGATATTGTGAGTGAGTGAATATTCTAAAAAATTATGTAAATAGAGGGATGAGAGAGAATTGAGAGGGATGATGGATAATGATCATCAAGATGCATTGTACTGACCATGGAATGTAGCTTAATGGTAGACTGCTTGCCTTGCATGTGTGAAACCCTGGGTTTGATTCCTCAGTACTACTTAAACAAAAAAAAAAAAGATGGAATTGGCACTATGACACAAGTTGTAGAGTGTTAGCATGAGGAAAAGACGCGCAAGGACATTGCCAAGGCCCTGAGTTCAAACCCCAGGGCTAGCCTAAAAATAAAAAAAAGATGCATTGTATTAAGGCAGGCACTAGCAGCTCACACCTGCTGTCCTAGATACTCAGGAGGCTGAGGATTGAGGTTTGAAGCCACCCCAGCCAGGAAAGTCTGTGAGATTTTTATCTCCAATTAAATCTCAGAAAAATCTGAAAGTGCTGCTGTGCCTCAAGTGGTAGAGTTCTAGCGTTCATTCAGAGGAGCTCAGGGACATCGTCCCGACCCAAAGTTCAAACCTCAGGAGAGAAAAAAAATAAAAAAAACTCAATAAACTCTATTCATAAACTGCTTTGTCAAACAGCAATTTCCATAAAACCACTTCAAGTTAATTAAAAAATGTGATTAGAATAAAATACAAGCCATTTTGGGAACAAGACATAGAATTAAAAGGTTGTTTACAGGGGACAAAGTAAATTTTATATCATGCCGTTTGGGTTGAAATGTTCTTCAGTCTTCTTACATCATTTATTAAATTGACAATACTGCCAATAATAGGTCAATTTCTTTGAGGAACAGGGTGAATTCTGCTGTCTTTTCATAGAAAACAATAGTGGTGAATTGTTTGCCTCTTATTGAAGTATATCTAATATTTTAAAGTAGATTTGTCCTAATATAATATTAATTTAATCAATCATTTCATTAGGGCGATGTTGGTCAGATTTTTTTTTCCAGTAAATTTTATCCCTTATAATAAATGAAAGCAGGCTGTGTCAGTCTCCTAATAATATAACAAAATACTTTATAAAATTAACATAAAAGAAGGAAAGATTAATCTTGACTTCTGCTTTTATACATTTCAGTTTATGTTTCTTATCATCATTGCTTTGGTTTGGTGGTGGCACATTACCCCATGTCAGGAACATGTGATTGAGTATGTGTATTCACGGAAGACAGGAAGTAAAGAAGAGGAGGAATTGAAGTCAGGAAAGGGAGAAAGTGGAGGAGGGGAAGAGGGAGAGAGAGAAGGAGACAGAGAAGAAAAAGAAGGAAGAGGAAGAAAGGATATTGATCTTAGCATCCTTTTTGATCACTCTTTCTCAGTGACCAAATCTCTAAGACTGTGCCAACTTGAAAGGGTTCACCTCTTTATGGCAACATAGTGAAAGCTAATTATTAATCCCAATCCTTTATGATTTCAGATTTAATTTCTAGAGTGGTGCATAATATTTCTATACAATTGTGGTAACTACAACAGAATATTTAGGGACACCTAAATATTTACTTGAATTAAGCAGAGAAGCTATTTGGCATAGAGGTCGTTTGGTTTTACCATTGCTGGAGAGATGAATGAAATATTTTGAGTGCAAGTACCTTTTATTTAACAGATAAAGAAGCTTCAAGAGATTTCATTTTTTACCTTCAAAAATGACTATTTCATCTAACTCATAATGACTGGAATTTTTCATAATTTTATGGCATTTCCAATCAAGTATTTGTCCTCTATAGTGAGGTTCTTTCTTGCCAGTTGAAGGAAAAGTGAATATTATCACGATCATTTATTTCTTAGTTATTCTATAGAGAGCAGGTATATTATGAATTTCCTGCCATTCAAAAATAAGTTATATTCAAGTCTATTGGAATAATTGGATAAGTGATGGAATATTTTGCTTTAGTTATCTCATATTGAGATTAATTCAATTTATAAAAATAACTATTGACATAAAATACACAAAATTCAGTGTTTCTCTGAAATTACTTGTTATTCAAACCTCAGAAATACATGAATAATAACTGAGATTTTTATATACTCAAAAATTTTATGAATCTACATTTTTATGTCAAATATAGTTTAGGTTTAAAGGAAGAGAAAATCATGTGACCACAGTAGATAATATTTAATTCAATGTATAGAGCCTATTGCTTTTAGCTGACATGAAAAAATTTGATTAACCATCCCTTTTTTCTTTTAAATAATAGAATATTTCAATTTGTCCAAAGATTCTGTCATTTCAACTTTTGAGTGTATATTTTTTTTAAAAAATGAAAACTATTTTTCAAATTGCAGGTTCAGGTTAATAACTATATAAATATCTAAATGTTAATTTGTTAATTTGAGCCCCTAGAATTCAAATAATATGAAATTTAATTTAGTCTTAGATATATTAAATCTGTGCTGAATATGGGAGTCTCAAGCTTGTAATCCTCGCTACTCAGTACGCTGGGGTTCAAAGCCCACACACATCACAACACACATACATATATCACACACAAATCACACACGCATTACAACACACAAACTCACACACACACACACACACATACACACACATACACAAAGCCAAAAATGGAATTGTGACACAAATGATAGAGCAATATCTTTGAGGGGAAAAAAAAACCTAAGGGATCGTCTTGAGTTAAAATCACAAGAAACACACACAAAATATTATACCAAAATTCTTATTTTAGTTTGAAGAAATAAACAATATCATGAAAAGTAATATTTGTCATATATCTTGCAATGTTTGTGAAGTTGTTTTAGTATAATTTGTCTTAAGATAAACATAGGTTATTAAAATTAATATTAAACTAGTTAATATATATAATTACTCACAACACCTTAGAGTACAACAGTTGGTATTTTTTCCATAGCCATAAGAAATATTCTGAGTAAAAGAAAGAAGGGAAGATTGGAAGAAGGAAAGAAGGAAAAAAGAAAGAAAGAATAAAAGAAAAGAAGGAAGAAAGGAAGGAAGGAAGGAAGGAAGGAAGGAAGGAAGAAAGAAAGAAAGAAAGAAAGAAAGAAAGAAAGAAAGAAAGAAAGAAAGAAAGAAAGAAAGAAAGAAAGAAAGAAAGAAAGAAAGGAGAGAAAGAGAGAGAGGTAGGGATGGAGGGAAGGAGGGTGGAAACAAAGAAGGAAGGAAGGAAGGAAGGAAGAAAAAAAGGAAGGAAGGAAAGAAGTGGGGAATGAAAGAACGAAGGAACAAAGGGAGGGAGAGAGAAAGGAAGGGACAAAACAATTTAATTTATAAAATCTGTTATTAGTCGAACATAAACTTCATGTAATTAACCCTTTAGTAAATTTAAGTTTGCAATTTTCACTTCTTCGCATGTTCTCCATGCATGAATGAAACCAACAAATGAAGCATCATAAATAACCAGATGAATCTGTTTGCATCTGTAGTAATATGTATGCGAATATTTTTCTCATTTTCTATACATTGCAAACAATTTACACTTAGTTATAAATATTCTAAAAATTGGGGCTGGGAAGGTGGCTCAGTGGTAGAGCGCTTGCCTTGCATGCCTGAGGCCCTGGGTTCGATTCCTCAGCACCACATAAGCAAAAAGAAAAAAGCCGGAAGTGGCGCTGTGGCTCAAGTGGTAGAGTGCTAGCCTTGAGCTGAAGAGCTGAGGGACAGCGCCCAAGCCCAGAGTTCAGACTCCATGACCGGACCCCCTCCAAAAAAAATCTAAAAATTGATGTAACCAAAGGATGTTGATATATTATATAGTGTGAATACTGTACTTATAATGCTATTAATATTACACTCTTCATGTTATATTAATTATAAAAATTTTATTATGTATTTTATCAGAGAAATTAGAATCCTCTGATTTTGGTGTCTGTGGGAGGCCTAATAGTAGAAAGTAATTACAATCAAAGGACATCTGTATTTGTTGGCTCAAATGAATATTTCTGAAAGCAATTAACTCAACGGAGATTGTTCAAATACATCAGAAGGACCTTAGAAATGCTGTACATGGCTTTACATGGCTACATATGATGTGGTTCAAGAGCCACTAAACTATCATACTTCACCTTGCCATCACTATAATTATTCCCATTGTAAGAAGAATCATTCACAAAGTCACATGATATAAGCTTGTCCTTAAGTTATTATCGTCTATGAAAAAATATCCAAATGATACACTACACTGAGTTAAAGCAAAAGTTGCAAAGTGTATTGGACGATGTAATTACTTTCAGTTGCACATGTTGAAATTCTATTTCCCTTTCTGGTAACATTAGAATCAGCCTTTCAGAGATGACACCACAATAATGATCCTGATAAAAGGAGCCCAATATAATTACTCGGCCATGTGGATGTCCAGCAAATAGATTAAGATGAATCACAAAGTAGAACCCCATAAGACAAGGAATTGCTTTGAACAACCATTTTTATAATCAATGTTCAAGCTTCTAGAATATAGGTAATATATTTCTGATGGTTTTATGCCACATACTTTGAAGAATTCACTTATAAAAGCCCAATGGCTGACAAAAAGCACAGTAGTTTGAGTTAAATATCACAAATTCTGATAAAAAAGGATTCATAATATTTTATTATTTGAAAATTATTCTCCAAGTCCCCAAGTTAAAAATATTTTTGAATGGGAATTAAATTGAGGTTCAACTCTAATCAACTATCATAATTAATTTTTCAAATATTTTTATTATTTTTAAGTAGTTGTACAAAAGAGTTGCCATTCACTAAACAGTTTATCATAATTAATTTTCCAAATATTTTTATTATATTTAAGTACTTGTACAAAGGAGTTGCCATTCATTGAAACAGTTTATGGATACAGTGCATCTTGATCAATGTCATCACTTTAAACATTCTCATCGACCCCTCCCAATCAACAAAAATCCTTATGTATCTCAATATTATGTTATCGAATTACTTGCCATTTAACAAAGCAGTTTATGTGTACAAGCACCGGGAATTGTGTTATCAATTCAACATCTTCACTCTCATTTAACACTATGCCTTCCTTTGTATATTTCAATTCTGGGAAGTAAACGATGGATTCTTGCCTGTATTCTATTCTTTTCACCTTCAATTTCCTACCCCTCTCAAATTGCCCTCCCCCCCCCCCGTCCTCTCTTGCAGTACACATTTACTGGAAATTATTTTGTTGGGTTTTGATTAGTATTCTAAGAAACATAGGGTATTTTCACTCTCCATGAACTCTGACACTTCAGATAATTCATTTGTACCTCCTTGCATACCATCCAGTGTGTTTACTTTTACATTAATAGGCACCTTGTACCTACCACAAATGAGGAAAATCATGCAGCCTAAGTTTTTCTGGGTCTGCTTTATTTCACTGAATATGATTATTTCTAAGTGTTTCATTTTCCTTAAGAATGGTGCTATATTATTCTTTCTTATGGATGAACAGAACTCCATTATGTATGTATATATGTATGCATATATGTGTATATATCCATATGTATATATATGTATGTATATATATACATATATATATGCATACATACTTGTGATTAGGGATCAATAAAATTATATATATAACTTATTTGTATATATAATACATATATACATATGTAATTCTTGATCTCTTTTTACAATGAGAGTCATCTGAGCTGATTCCATATGTTGGCTACAGAAAATAATGTAACATAAACATGTTTGTTCTGATAGCTTCAGTGTGGCCTTGTTTCTGCTCTATTGGATAAATGCTCTTAAGTGGAATAGCTGGATCATAGGGTAGCTCTCTATTCGGTTCTGTTGGCAACTTCCATAGTGTTTTCCAAAGTGGTTGAACAAGATTACATTCCCACCAACAGTGTAATAGAGTTTCCTTTGGGCCACAACCCTATCAGTATCTGTGATTGTTCGTTTTTTCATGACATTGTAACAGGAGTGAGATGAATCTCAGTTGTGTTTGGATTTGCATTTCTTTTATGGAGAGAGATGTGTATATTTGTCATTCTTACGACTTCTAAGAAGTTATCTTTAAATCTTTATCCCATATATTAATTGGGTTCTTGTTTGTTTGAGGGTTTATTTTTGTTGGGTTTAACTTATTGATCTCTAACTATGGGTCTGATGCTTAGCTAGTAAAACTATTCTTCCATTCTGTTCTCTTTATATCCTGCTAACTTTTCTTTTGCTATGAAGAAACAACTTCAGTATGAAGCAATTCCATTGATCCAGAAAAAATAATATTACACCATTCATAAGGAAAGGGAAAGACTTGGAACAAACTTATAGAAAGAAACTTTAGAAAACAAAACTTATAGAAAGAAAGACTCAAATATATATAGGTTATCTGATTTCCCTCATTTGTTGTATTAGAATGTGCCTATAATTCTATAAGTAAACACAGTTGGATGGTAAAAGAAAGAACATTACACTTAGACATCATAAATTACAAAAGATTCTAAACATTTATACAGTGAGCTCAAAGGAGGATGCTCTTTGGAGAGTATCACAAATTCTCAATAGCTATATGAATATTATCATATAAAATAATGTTCATCAAAATGACCTTCAAGAAATGATAATGAGGGTTCTTTTATTTTTTTGATTTTTCCTTCTGTCTTCTGAAGCTGGTTATTTTTTTGTACCTTTGGTCTTATATGTAAGTTTGAAAAGTGCAAGGGGGAACAGAAATGGCGGGACAAAGGGTGAACAAATGCAGCAGTGCTACTCAATAGACACTATATTAAAACTGAACTATACAACTTGGGGGCAGGGAGGTTGAAAGGGAAAAACTGGGAGAAGATGAGGGAAGAGGTGACACTGTTCAAAAAGAAATGTATTCATTATCTGACTTATGTAATTGTATCCCTTCTGTACATCATTTTTACAAATTTAAAATGGACCTCATAAACAGGCCAGAGTAGCTATACTAGTATTAGATAAAATAAGCTTTATTGTTTTTTTTTGTTTTGTTTTGTTTTTTTTGTCGGTCGTGGGCTTGAACTCTGGGCCTGAGTGCTGTCCCTCAGCTCTTCAGCTCAAGGCGAGCGCTCTACCACTTGAGCTACAGCGCCACTTCCGGTTTTCTGGTGGTTTATTGGAGATAGGAATTTCACGGTCTCTCTTGCCCGGGCTGGCTTTGAACCGCTATCCTCAGATCTCACCCTCCTGAGTAGCTAGGATTACAGGCGTGAGCCACCAGCGCCCGGCTAAAATAAGCTTTAAATTAAAAGTGGTATGAAAGTCAAAAGAGACAAAAAGGGACCTTAAATACTGATAAAGAAAAGTGTCTCCATCAGGGGGATATATGAATTCTGGGCTGGGAATGTGGCTCAGTGGTAGAGGACTTGCCTTGCATGCATGAGGCCCTGGGTTCGATTCCTCAGCACCACATAAGCAGAAAAAAACCAGAAGTGATGCTGTGGCTCAAGTGGTAGGTCACTCACTTTGAGATGAAGAGCTGAGGGATAGTGCCCAGGCCCAGAGTTCAGGACCCATGACCGGACCCAAAAAAACAACAACAAAAGAAGAATTCTAAATATCAATGCCCTGAATCCTAGAGCTCCTAAATTTTTCTACAAATACCACTTACCCTAAAATCATGCATACATCCAAACAGATTGTTGGTTGATTGAACACATCATTTTACTTCTGGACAGGCCATCCAGGTAAAAACTTAGCAAAAAAACTTTAGAGATAAATAACTGCATTGACAAGCTATAAGTAACAGATATCTACAGATTGTTTAACCTACCAGCATCACAATATATATTCCTCTCAGCAACCCATGGAATGTTCTCCAAAATAGATCATATCTTAGATCACAAGGAAAATTTGTGAAATTCAAAAATAAAAATGAAATTCTCCTTGAATCCTGACGGACCACAATGGGACCAAATTAGATATCAACATCAAAAGGCATCACAAAAAATTCTGAAACTCACAGAGACTAAATAACACATTGTTATATCATCAGTGAGTCACTGATGGGATATGGAGGGAAGTTCCAACGTTTATGGAATTAAGTGAAAGTGAACACACAAAACACTGCCTCCTCTGGGACACAACAACACAGGCAATACTCAGAGGAAAATTTATAGCTTTGAGTATGTGCCTCAACAAACTAGAACAATATTGAATCAACACTAATGATGCACCACTAGGTCCTTGAAAAACAGGAACAAACCAAACCAAAAACGGTAGACAGAAATAATACAAATTAGATTAAAGAAATACATGAATCAGAGTCTCAAAAAACATACAAATAATCATAATTGACTTTTATCTAATAGTAGCTCACAAATTTGCCCAATGAATGTCAGTGTAGCTATTTCCAGAGATAGACTCAACCGCTCAAACCAGTGAACAAAACAAACTACTAGGATTCTAAGAAAAAAAGATTTGTTTGCCTTTAAATAGATTTACTCTGTTTTTTATTATTAAGGTGATTTAAGAGTGATTATAATTACATGAGTCAGATAATGAGTACATTTCCTTTTATGGAATGTCTTCAGTTCCTTTACTTGTTCTCAGTCCTAAGCTACTGTCCCCACCCATGTGTTAAATCATTCACTTTCATCAATGTTCAATGAACTCCATTGCTGCCATTTGTCACCGATTTCCCTAAAGCTCTGTGCCCACCCTCCACCTTCTTGAAGACGTAAAATGAATATACCAGACATAAAGTAAAGAAGACAGAATCATCACAAACTATAAACAACAACAACAGACACAAAACAAAAAAGGAGTCTTCTGTTTCCAAATCTCATAGTTTGTTTCAGTTATGTAAATCATGTTATATAAATATAATTATTGATTATCATAAAGTCAATTCTAGGATTGAAGTGTAATAACTTATAAGTTTGCTTTCTTTTTAGGTAATGCTTTTTATTTTAACATTAAATGTGTAACACAATTCAAGTCCTAGTGAAATCTGAAGGTTTAGATTTAAAGTTAAATTTTCAAAATGTCTAATAGTTCCATTTTGGCAACCAAAATGAAAAACAGGAAAGTTTTATCCTCAAGAATTAAATAACTTCATGTATAAAAAAGTAAAATAAATGTAATATTAATTTAGTGGAAGTAATAAATCAAATACAATTGCAATGCATCAATTCCATAGGTTATGAGAACTATTGATAAAATTAATACAACTTGTTTTAACGAGATTACTGAACACATGAAACAAGTATTAATTTTCTTTTCTAGGTGAAGTGGATAAAGAAATTAAAGCCCAAAGATTCCAGTGTCTTGTGTGCTTAGTACGTGTCAATTTACACATATGATTTGCTCATCTCAACGTTATTTGAAGATAACTGAGAACAAGACTAGAATGGAAAGAATCACTCAAATATTTACTTTTATTTTGTGACTAAATGTATTTTATATCTCTTTATTTTATTTCAAAAATATGGTAAATTTATTTAAGTCACATCAATAATAATGAGAAATAATCAGCCCCTAGCTCTTTAAAAGACAATCAATAAGAAAGGAAACAACAAGCATAAAAATTGAACCTCATTTTGAAATGGTCTTTGTATATTGTGGTGCTTTGTAATTGTGGATTATGTGACTATCCCATGAATCTGGGCTAAAATCACTAGGGCTACTGGAAGAAAATTTCAAAATATAGTGCAGCTAACACAGCTGTGCAGTTGTTTGTTGGTTTCACTACAGTAGCAGCAGGGCATAAAATGTGCAAAGTAAATAATTCTACTACTTTGTAGGCAAGAATGTGATGAAAAGCATACTTTTATCTTCTGAGATGAAATATGAAGACCACACTTTAAAAGCTTACTAAACGATCAGCCCTTTAAATAACAGTGCCATTTTTAAGGCACTCTAGATAATTCATGTCCTTCATCTCCCCACAACCATTACTGCCATTCACAAATCATTGCCAAGGTGAATTTGCAGTTCTTTTAGATATTTCAAATGGCTTAGGAGTAACATAAACAATAATTCCAGTTTTTGAGAAAATTTAATTTACAATCAGCAAACAAATCAGCTTCAACTCCATAGCATAACCTTTAGGAAAAATGAATTAAGGAATACGGCATGTACTTTGTAATTTAATATTAGACATTAGAGCAAAATGCCAGAAAAAGAATCTGCAAGAAATACACAGAAGTCTTTGATAAGATATTAAAGATTATCTAGGGACAAGTAATTTTACCTACATTTCCTATTATATGATAGCATATTTTTATCTGCTAATCAGAGAGACTCAAAAAGATTTTTAAATATGATATGAAAAATGCATCGTCATGAATGAATGAAATCAGGAAGTAGATGGCTCAGGAGCTGGGTGGTTTGTTAAATATTCTCATTATTTTGAATGATCTGGTGATTTTGTATGTGTGGAATTATTAATGTATTTTATGACTGGGCAGGAAAGTTTGATTATTAGAACATTGTCTGATATCCAATGTAAGGAACCTAATCAGAGTGATAAATATGTGTGTGTTTGTGTGTTTGTGTGTGTGTGTGTGTCTGTGTGTGTGTGTGTGTCTGTGTGTGTGCCTGCAAGTCTGTGTTTAGAAGGAAGAATCTTATTATGCTCAGGGTATATATTTAATTCTATTAGTTATACTACATTAATGACAGCAGATAAAAGTAATTAACATTTTGCGACATATGTTTGTGTTCATATGATTGCATGAAAAAACTAAAAAGTTATGTTTGAGGTATGAGTTCTGTGAAAGGTCAGCTGAAATTATAAACATTTGGAATCATCAGAAAGATATCAATGGCAATCTTTTCAGTGTACATCAATTTTAGACAACACTTGCAAGAATATGTAATCTTATATGGAAATGCAATATTTATTGATTTTTTCCATAGCTACAGTATTCTATAAATTTGTAGGAAAAGCAGTTAAATTATGGAAACATAAAAGTAATGTGATTATTTATTGCATACAGTATTACACTTTGGTTTCATTGTCAAAATACCTTTATTTCAACTGTATAGGAAGGAAAACCCTAAATATTACAGTTCATGCCATATTTCATTGGGAAGCTTTGTCTGTATCAATAAGTTTATTTCTTTTGGTTCTGCTTTCCTATTCATAACTCTGTTTCTCATACTATTCTTCTAAGGACTTTTTCTTTCTTCCCATTTAGGCTTCAACATACCTCATGCTCTGTTTGTTTGCTAACAGTAGTCATTCTACCATTTGAACCATGTCTCCAGCCCAGAAATTTTTGTAGTTAATTGGCAATAGAACCTTATGAACTTTACTACCAGCCTGAAAACCATTATCCTCCAAGTCTCATCCTTCTTAATCACTAGGATTATAGAGAGGAGTCATGGACCCCAAGAAACAATGACTTTTCATGTCTTATAGATTCCACATGTTTGCTAATAATTGTAATAATAAACTACCATAGATTGGGTAGCGTTAACACTGTAAATACATTGCCTCTGAGTTTGTGGAACTAGAACTCCAAGGTCAGAGTTGGCTTCTTCTGAGTCCTCTTTCCTTGGCATATTCAAGGCCTTCTGCTTCTCTTGGAGGACACTTCGACTTAAATGCTACCTTTGAGATTCTGTTTCCAAATGCAGTCACTTTCTGAGGCAATGGGTTTTCGATCTTTAGTATGATGTCAGTGGGACAGTATTCAACACATAACAAATTACTTAATGGCTAGAAGAAAATCTCTAATAAGAAATTATTTGGTTTGGACACAGAAGTTATGGTTGTACTTTTAAAACAATTAGCAAGAGAGGTAAAGGTTTTATTAGAGCTTGTAAAACCAGTATGAAGTCTTGACCTTAGTCATGCCAAATCCTTACCCTGGCACACACTTAAATTCCTAGCAGTACTGGGGGATTGAACCCAAAACACTGTACTTGTGAAACAGCATTTCTACTTCTGCCATACCTGCAGATTGTAATTGGATTGCTTATTTTGAGGTAGTATCACTATGCCTGGGCCTGACTGGACTGTGGTAATCTTAACACAAGTAAAAAAGATTGAACCCAGCAAATGGTTAGAGATTCTGAAACTTCTTTTTGTGCTAGGTTTGCCTGGAACTGGAATCTCTAATCTGTTTCCCAAGTAGATAAGATTACAGATTTGAGCCACTTTATCCAGTAAAAGTATATTATTTGAAAATATCTTGATATTGCCTATATTTGTGATTAACATACATGACTAACCTTAAATTTCTCCCTCTTTTGTTTAATACTCTGAGTTGAAAACATTGGCTTACTTGATATACATGGCTTTGTTTTGGATGGAATTCCATAACAATCCAAAAAACTCTCCCAAAAGTTTATGTCAAAAATCATGGAAAAAAGGCTGCAGGTTGGAAAAAAATTGATCCTTAAGTTATAAATGCAATATATTTATAGTGTTAGTCAATGCTTTCTTAAGTATGAGAAGAGTAGAAAGGCAGAAATGGAAAGATGTCAGATATAATTTTGATAACCTACTAAGTCTCTGTAGAAATTCTGTAGTTGTCACTTCATGTTAACTTCCTTTCTTAAAGCTTGCTTTATTATAACCCTGTGGGGTGGACTGATTGGTTACCCTCTCCAGGAAATGAGGCTGATTTTAGAAGGCTGATGGGTGGTAAATAAGGAATGATGAGAATGAGCACAGATATTGTCACAGAATGAGCCAACCAGGTTCAACTGCTGAAAAGCAAAACAAATCTAAGTATCAAATCTGATGATCCACATAGGAAGATATAAAGATAGATACGTATACATATACATTTATTTGCATGCATGAAATAGTAAATCTCCATTTGAATATAGAGAAACTTGACCTGACAATTATTAAATTATATCAAACTGGTTTCAGGAAAGGTGCAGTAAAATATCAATAGTTAGCATAGATTTTTTTAAAGGATGAAAATTCTTTCTTCATAATATACTTTACAAATACCCTTAGTATGTTTTAAGTTTTTTTACATTATGGTAGGAACATCTGTACAATGCTGAGAATTGGAATTACACACAATATGCAACATGGGTAGGCACTGGTGGTTCAAGGATTTAATCTTAGCTAGTTAAGAGATTGAGATTACAATTTGAAGCCAGCAAGAGTAGGAAAGTTCTTTTGACTGTTATCTCCAATTAACCATAGGGGCATATGGAGGTCCAGTTCAAATTGTATGTCGATCATTGGCCTTGACCACAAAAGCACCATCCAGACCCTGAGTTTAAGCCCTAGGATCAAAAGACACAAAAACACATAATACAACATGGAGTTAGATATTTTATAATGAGGCACATTTTTATGTACTCTACATTGTTAGAAAGACTAGACTTCTGTGTTAGCTTTATAACCTACCATAATAAGTGATATTGTCCATGTATTAAGCAGAAAGGCTTACTCAGATTTACAAGTTGTAGATTTCAGTGTATGTTCAGTTGGTTTTATTGCTTTGGTGGCCTGTGACACAAGACTATGTCAAGCTGGGGAGTATGTCAAAGAGAAATGTTTATGACCTAGAATGATTAAAATATAAAAGAAGAAAGTAGATGAGAGACTATGTTTTCATGGGTTTCACTCTGAAGAACTCAATCTCCAGAAGAACTATTCATGTATTCTCCACAGTCTGGGAGGGAATGGAAAGCCATTTTTTCTTTCACACATAGGTCTTTCTGGGGCATACTAAAATCAAATGGCAACATCTTATTAGTCCATTATGATTTACAGAATAAGTTTCCTGGCATATATTTTCTTTTGTACTACTTTTTGTGGGGGTGAGATAAATATTTTTTTTCCAGAAAGGCAACCTGGTTTTAATCACTATCCACCAAATTTATGCTGTCATATAATCAGAGAGTTTTTTTGAATAAATTAACACAATAGTAGGCTCATTTTATGCCAACACAAAATATAAACACTAATTACATTTTCACTGAACAACCACTCATAAAAAATCATGAAATAATAAAGTCCAAGTCCATGTCAATTTTTTTTGTCAGTTGTGGGGCTTGAACTCTGGGCCGGTCACTGTCCTCAGCTCTTCAGCTCAAGGCTACCACTGTACCACTTAAGCCACAGTGTTGTTTCTGGTTTTTAGGTGGTTTATTGGAGACAATAATAATAATATTGGAGACTTTTCTGCCTAGGCTGGCTTTGAACCACTATCCTCAGATGTCAGATTCCTGAGTATCTAGGATTACAGGCATGAGCCACCAAATCTCAGATCCAAGTCAATTTTAAACAAGCAATCTTATTGAAACTTCTGGCTTTTTTCCAATAAAAAATCTATTTTTTCAACATTAGTTTATAACTATGAGTTATTTTTAGATGTAACTGGGAATTTTTTAATAGAAACAAATATAATTTTTACTATTACTAAGTATCTCACAAAAATCCAGTGTAATTGATTTTCTCCAAAGTCAATTATTTCATACTATCTCACATTATTATTATTACATTCTATATTGCATATCGTGTGAAGTGAAAATAGAAAATAGTTTGAACAATTTCATATAAATTAGTAGATGCTATTTTAGCATTATAAATTCACATCTGTGGTTTTAAATGAAGGAAAGAAGATTTTAGAGTTACAATCCAATAAGAATGTGTAGTGTGTCCCAAATAAACCAAAAATTCTGAGTTCATACAGACAAAATTATTACCACTGGAAATAATGAGGCAAGAGGAGGCAAAATTCAAATCACGTCAAACATTATCTGTTATTCTCCCTCATCTTCCACTAACAAGACCTCCCTGGTCCCAGTTGTCACAAAACTTCAAGTGTGTCTCTTAGAATTCTATGTGGAAAAGTTCTAAGTCACTGATTCTTTTTGTACTTTGTTTTATATGAGACAAAATTTAGACACAAAACAATTGAAATAAAATGCACACATATGTTGAAGTCACCACAGCTGGAAAAACAACCAAGAGATTGGAATTCCCCCAGGAACAAAAACATGTTATACCCAGTTTTTTAAAGTACAAAAACCTCAAATACATGTTAATTTGAATAGAGTATAAGGATAACTGTCTCTCAGAAATAAGGTTGTGTTAATTTGTAATTAAATTCATCTAGATGAACGTAATATAGCAAATCCCTTGAATGGATCAAATTGTTTAAAACAAGAGTAACTGTATGTGAAGTAAGATCTGCACATATTTAAAAGAAAAAATGCTACAGTATCAAATCACAAACAGCATGACATACTTGAAAACTTCAGAAATGCAATGAATAAGTCCAATAGTATCCATATTGAGAACTATCTACTGATTTAACAAGAACAAAATGTGCAAATGATAGAATCTGAGGAGCGTACATGAGTGTACATAATTTAAAACTACTCTAAATTACAGTGTAGAAGACTGAATGTGGGTTACCTAAAGGAAACCATAAACACATGATATAAATGAAATAAAAAAAATATAATGCAAACAGAGAATAGAAGTAATTTCTGGAAAAAATATTATTTTAATAAGTGGTGGTCAAAATCTTTCTAGCACTGACAAAATTGCACACCTAATTGGTTATATCCAAAAAAGACCCAAGTTACTCGAGCTGATTTGAAACTTTGGCAAAGTAGCAGGATACAACTGTAACATTATTACGGATTTGACTCGTGCATGGAATTCATTTCCTCTTTGATCTGACAAATGAAGATATGAAAGAACATAACTTCTCCAACTACATATCAAGACCTAACTAAACATATAATCAGAAAAATTATCATGCAAGCCGTATTGCAAAAGGGCATATAAGAAAAATCAATCATACTAATTCTGTATTTATTTTAAATAATTTTTCCATAAATTATTTCCTTTAGCTTGCATTTTTAAAACATTGTGTTAAATAGTGTATAACTTGGTAACTCATTTTGGGTGCTTCCTTAAATTTTGTTCTGAGTATAATGTCTCACTTCAGTTCCTAACCCATGAAATGATGTTGATTACAAAACAAATGTTAGTAACCACTGTTTATAATACAGAGAATCTCATAAGCTTTATTTCCGTAAGCATAGGTTAACATTTTGATATCACGGTCTCATGACTGATGAGGCAGATCTGCATGAGTATAGTTGTACATAGGTTCCTCAGCCTAAATTTAATCACTGTTAAAAAATGTTTATATCTTTGTCACTCATCAGAGATTTAACCTGAGTATAAAGCCTAAGGAAAATGATAAGATAAGACTTTAGCTTTTCTGAATATAAAGTAAAGAAAAATGCAGCATAGAGTAACTCATTGGGTTAAAGTCAACCTATTTCCCCAAAACATTCTTATCATTTCCTTACAATGTGTATTATTCTCAAGAAGGGAAATGGGAATATGAGAAGAAGACTAACCAAGTATTGTCTTCGAATATAAATAATTTGGATTTACCTCTTTATTGCATTATAGGTTTTTTGGATAAAAACTGTTTGATTAATTGATTTCCATGTCAGGTATAACATATCCTAGTTGCATATACCAAACTACAAGTAATGAAAACCTATTCAATAGCAAAAAGTTTATACTTATAGGGATAATATTTTGAAGAGTGTATTGAAAATATTCTAATATAATAATTAATTGGATTGAACAATTTCACATTGACAGCAACTAATTAGAATATTTTAATGGTAAATCGACAAGATTGTCTTTCTAAAGGAGCAAAACCAATTTCTCCTTTCACTTTATCAGGGAAAAAACTGAACAAAAATTGGAAATTAACATACAAATCGATAACAACTGGAATGAATTTTTGTCTTTTTATTAGCAAATATTAATTTCAAAAAGTATTTTATTATGTTATACACATAGGTCCATATAATGTAGCTTGCTAAATTTTATTCATTTTATTAATTTCATAATCCTATTTTTATACTTTTATTATGCCATCATACTAACATAAACTATTTGAAAATATATACTCCACAATATTTCTCTTTATCTCCTCTCTTACTTTTTTCTAAATTTAATCAGTTCCATCTTTTATACCTTAGTCATTCATTTTATTTTCTAGGTCTAGAGTCTGCATATGAGAAATCTAGTAATTGTTTTTCACAGTATGGTTTATTGCTTCAATATGAAAGTTTCCAGTTTTATCTATTTTCTTTAAGATGCTATGATTTCATTATTATGTCTGGCTAAATAATATATCTTGTGTATATATGCATATATATTACAATTTCTTTATTCAATTAATGATTAAGGAACATGTAGCTTAATTCTGTAGTTATTTATGTTTTTTATATGGGAGAAGGAAGAATGGAAATAATGAGGTTTGGACTGAGAAACATGCTCTTTAGGCAGGCACTCTAGTATTTGAAACATCATCTCAGCTGATTTTTTATAACTATTTCAATAATTTATTATATCTAAAAAATAAAATGTAATTACATTTGAAAAGGTGTTCTTTTTCAGTATCTATATTATTATCTATTACAGTGATACATTTAGCGTGTCATGTGAGTGTGGGGATGTATGTGAGCATGAAAATGCATGCATGTTTTTATATGTAGCTGACTCTAAGGAAACTGAATTTATGTGAGATATAGGATTCAAATAAAGGTTTCAGACCTGTAAGTTGCTAAATTGATGTATATGTCCAGTATGTGGAGTGTGATTTCAAGATCACATTTTTGTAGGTTTCATATCAAGTAAGTAGATGTTTCTAATCCAAAATCATAAGGAATAAAACAGCTACTCTGTTTCATAATCATCCAATCTTAGTACTCCAGACATTGTAATAAGTGGAAAAATTGCTTGAAAGTATGATGCGTCAGTAGCAAGCCTTTAGAAACTATACATTTTCCCCAAAATCTTCAGATGTACTCTTTGGATATTAATTACAAATCTATTTATAAACATATAAATATAATATAATCTTATATATGTAAATATATTTATATAAGGGAAATATAAATTAATTATATTTAAATGTGTACCATAAATATTCATTTATATTTAAATGTAATTCATTGCATCATATATGTGTGTATATATTGTTTTTTCTCTTCTTTGGTCAGTCATGGGGAGTCAACGTCTAGTGCGTTGGGGTCCCTGGGTAAGGGTCACGAAATCACCAAAACACAGGGGATGCAGAGTGCAAACAGCAATTGCCACCGCATGCTGTGCTTTATTATTAGTGGGTATTTAAAGACAAGCAAGCAGGATCTTTGCCAAGATTTAGTCACACGACATTCACACAAAAAATTTCAACAGATAAATTTGTACTTAACTTATGAGACAATATCTTGGTATATTATTATCTGCACTATTTTAGAGCAAGCTCAAACCACTTTTCCAATCTCAGGAAAATGTTTGACCAGCTGTTCATCTATGTTTAAGCAAGCAGAAGAGCTGCTTCCTCAGCTCCCAGGAGTCTGTGACATGTGTTTTGAGATAGGGAGAGAGAACATTTTCCCTCTCTAGCCCGGTATGCCAAGAGCTTTCCTAATACTCAAACACAGTCCTCAGATAATCCTGAGGCTGGAGCCTGCATCATTCTGCCTCTTCAACATAGACCCTGATTCTTCACAATTTCCTTTTTTCTTTTGTTTTAAAAGTAAAGCTTTTCACAGGGTTATCATAGAAGCTTGCATTGGATTCATAAAAATGAAATATAACAGTACAAGTGTAACAAAATAATAACAATCATGATTCCCATACCACTAGTAGTATGTGAAATAGTTTGTAGTATTCCTTTCGGATCCACCCCTTCCAAATGTTTAATAAATGCCTCAGTGATAGTAGAAGCGTCATCATTTGCAAATTGTTTACCAAAAATATCATGTATATTAAATTGTAACTAAGCAATCAATTGACGAGCAGTAGAATTTCCAGATAAATACTGCGGTATTACATTCCAATCTTGAATAGATTCATTATATTTTACATTAGTAATGCAAAAGGTAGTAGCATTTCAATCACATTTTAACAGTAACTGTTTTTCTACAACCAATAACTTTTTCCTAACCATCCCACTGTCTGTTTAAGAATATTAATCGGTGTTTGTAATCGAGCATCAATTTCTACCTGTGAGACCCACAATTCATGTGACTCCCGGTGCCATTCTTCCACAAAGTGTTTAGTTTGTAAGGAAGTGTGTAGGGCAATTCCAGACACCGCAGCAACAATGGTAATAGCAATCAAGCTTAAAATCACCGCTACAATGGCTCCAATCATATGCTTTGTACGTTTTAGTAGTTTGGTAAAAAGTTCAATAACAACATTATCCAAAGGATTTTGGGACCATTCTCTTCCTAATTTAACAGGTAGCCAAATATGAGTTCTTTTTTGTAAAATCATAATACTATCACTGTCATTAAAATTAAGAGAGGAATTAACACAAGAATACAGGCGACAATTAAAACAAGAAATAGTAGGAGAAAATGTAAAATTTCCTACTAAAAATACATAAGACAGAGGTACACAAGCAGTTACATCATAACATTTGTGCAAAATAAAATTATAAGTGGACCCAGAATTCGCTGTCCCCGTAAACAATCTATTTGATAGCTTCATGGGTTTCCGCTCCGCTGCTACCTTCCAAAGATGAATCTGAACAGCAGTGGGTGCATCCATGAAAGTCCATCGAGCATCTGCAAATCCTCCTTCTCCCCAGGCCATCAATCGAGGCCAGTAAGCGATCCATTAATGGCATCCGACATCCTAGTAACATTAGGTAAATAACATGTAGTAATATTCCATTCTGAACATGGGTTAATAAACTGTCCAAAAGGTCCCCAATTAATAAAATTATTGAACGTTTTTCCAAGTGTTCCTCTACACTCAAGGCTGATATTTTAAATCAATATAAGTAAAATCAGGGCACATAGGTAAGGATAACTCGCCATCAAGTTGACACTTTCCCAGCTACTATTAATGGACCAAGTAGTTAATCACTGCAGCTGTGTTCTAGAATTGGAAGTGAGTTTCCCAGGTAAAACCAAATGTTGCCAATTTATAACTAAACATGGAAGAGGCCCCAGACAAACAGGCATGGAATGAGTATAGTAAGCAAAATTTAAAAAGCTACCATCATCCTTACTGTTAAATGTCAAATTATTCCAAGGAGGAGAAAAACAGCAGGAACAGTATAGACAGGTATATCCATATCTCCCCAAACAACAGGTTCCAATGAAGGAGGGTTAGGAACAAAGGCCCAATAACTTACATTAGCATTAGCATGGACAGAGTTTACAGTAAACAGGGCACACATGGCCAGGAACAAGTTCTTGGCCATGACAGGTTTACAAGTGTGTTGTACCATCTTTTGTCCTTCCCCAGTCAACGTTTTTTACCTGTCCCCAGGTGGGCAGTGGGGATTTCTTCTTCCTCAACTGGTGGCCGATTCCTTGCAGGATACAGGGCTGTCCTAACTGGCTGCATCTGTATCCATCTTGCAGGAAGCCAGTATTGTTTGCCATCCTGTGTAGACACAAAACCATATCATCGCCCCTTATGTAATAATGTTCCTTGTTGCCATTCTGTGTCCAATGTAATCTTAATGCATACAGGAATATTTAAATAAGGTTTTTCAAATATTTGTTCAAAATGGCGCTCAGCTCTAGTTAAAAATATCTCCTTGTGCTAAGTTTAAAATGTTAAGAACAAAAAGAGCTTGATGTAAAATTATTTTAGTATTTTGCATGGAAAACCACAACATATCCATACCTTCATCCAACCTTTTCCTCCTTTTTAATTTTTTAATTTGTTGTTTTAGTGTGCCATGAACATGTTCAATAATGGCTTGTCCTTGGGGGTTATATTCTATTCCTGTAATATGTACCAAATCATAAAGTTCACAAAATCTTTTAAATTTGATACTTTTATAGGCTGGTGCATTATCAGTCTTTATTTTGGTAGGCAATCCCATAATGGCAAAAGCTTCCAATAAGTGTTCTATTACATGGTTAACAGTTTCTCCCGTAAGGGCAGAAGCCCAAACAAATTTGGAATAAGTATCTATTGTAACATGTACAAAGGAAAAACAGCCAAAGGTTTGTATATGAATTATATCCATTTGACAGAGCTCATTATGTTATAATCCTCGAAGATTTACTCTAGCAGGTACAACTCTCAAATGCATTGGTCTGCAGATAGGACACCTTTTTATACTTTGTTTAGCTTGAGAATAAGGTATTTTATGATGCATATGTAAATGGACAGCATTTGTATGTAAATGAGCATGATCCTGTTCAGCAGAAACAAAACTAACTAATTTATCAACCTGATTATTGCCATATACAAGGTACCCAGGTAACCAAGAATGAGCCCTAATGTGATTTACAAACATTTTGGCATTAAGTTGTTGCAGTAATGCTTGTAATTGTTTAAATAATTGATTTAGCTGGGGTTTAGATGAATATGTAACAGCAGTGACTACATTAGTCACAACTCCTACAGCACAGGCAGAATCAGTAACAATATTAATATCTCCTGCAAAATCTTGCAACACCTTAATAACAGCAAAAAGTTCATTTTGTTGAACTGATGTTAAAGTAGTTGTCTGTAACCAATATTTATTTGTTGTCCAGTAAGCACTTTTTGTTTTGGAGCCATATGTAAAAATGGTAAGAGCAGTGGGAATAGGGGTCTTGTTAATTATATCATTAATGACAAATTGTTGTTTATGCAAGCAATCCCACAATCTACCTTTGAGAAAATGGTAGCAAAATTGCCCAGTAAAATTTACTAATGCTATTTATAGCATTTCAGAAACATTTAACAAATATTCTACTTGGTCTTTTGGCAAAGGAAAAATAATTTCAAATAAATCATACCCCGATAGGGTAAATACCCATTGCCTGGCCTGTTGAATAATAATTGCCAACTGTTGTTCATAAGGCATAATATTTTTTGTAAATCCATGCCTTGTATAAATCCATTCTAATGGTAGCTCATTTTGTCCTATAATTCCTGTTGGGTATTTTTATGTATCCAAAATATATAAATTTATGGATTGATTCAGTATTACTAGATATAAAAACATTACTTTTATTTTCTGTTTTACAAATTATAATTCTCTTTCAGCTTCCTTAAAGTTCTTTTCCTATGTAAATCAGGCTCCCCTTGTAACAATGAAAACAAATTATGTAATTTATAAGTAGGAATTCCTAAGGCCATTCGCTTCCAATTAGTATCTCTTAATAGATTTTGAAAATCATTTAAAGTATGTAATTGATCATATCGTAAAGACATTTTTTGAGGTGTCACTGTTTGTCTAGAAAAAATATATTCTAAATATTTTACCAGCGTATCTTTTTGTATTTTTTTCAGGTGCTATTATTAATCCAAAATCTTTAAATATAGAGAGTAAGCACTGTAACACCAATTCTAATTCTGTCATATTTGGTCCTGCAAATAAATTATCATCCATATAATGAGAAATATAAATGTGAGGCCATATTTGTCTAACAGGTTTTAAGGCCTTATTAACATATATCTGACATATAGTTGGGGAATTCATCATTCCTTGGGGCAACACCTTCCATTGGAAGCGCTGATGAGGGACTTGTTGATTTATTTATTTGTGGTAAAGAAAAGGCAAATCTTTTACAATCTTTTACATGTACAGGAATGGACAAAAGTTCTGAATACACATGTTTTCTAATAGCCTGAAAATCGCCAATGGCTTTATAAAGTTATGTTTAATACCACTTCTATGCTGGCTTAATGCTTTCTGAACAGAAGTCCTTAGAGAAATGCAATTCAAAATTAATATGATACTACTTCATAATTATTATACTAATTAAAAAATCAGAGGAACCTGGTGTGATGGTAAAGGCTTGTAATTCCAAGCATTTGAGAGGTTGGAGTAAGGGGATTTGAGTCTAAGGCCAGTCTAGGGTATTACACATAGTAAAAACATGCCCTTTCAAAAAACTAAGAAGGTAATAACGTTGGTGAGAGTGTAGAAAAAAAGGAAATTTTCTACACTCTTGGTCAAAATACAGGTTAGTATTCTCCTTTTAGAAAGTAGTATGTAGTTTTCTAAGAAATGCAAACTTGAAATATCATCTGATCCACCGATCCTGTGATTATTTCTCTATGGGTAACTGATAAATATATCTGTAGTTCATTATTATTCACATTATTCACAACAACAGCCAAGATAAAAATCGAAGTTAAGTGTTCAAGTATAGACTAGTAAAGCAACTGTGGTGCATGCACAAATACATTTTTCTGTTTCATACTTAAAATAGTAAGAGACTTCTCCCATTAGCCACAACTTACAATAACATAAAAGATGTATTCATATCAAGAAAAATATTGTCTTCTTTATCTTTGTAAAACAACACACACACACACGCACACACACACACACACACACACACACACACACACACACACACACACACACACACACACACACACACCTCAAATATTTAGGGACAATTTTTTAAAAAGTAAAGCAAAGTGGAATTGCTGGGGCATTTAGGTCACAATGTAGAAGATATTAGATATACAGGATGACCAAGTATAGAGTTGTAATGTACAACATGAGGATACATATAGGGGACAACACTGGCCTTACATAGGAATGAAGATAAGTAAGTAGGAGTTGTTCTTCCTCGTAGGGGTTGCTCTTTCAGTTGTTCTTCCTTCAGTAATGGATAAGATGAACATAAGCCTTTAAGTATAACTGCCTGTTGCACCATTTGTCAGGAAATGAAAAGACTTGAAAAAAAATTATATTAAGTGAAATAACCTAGGCACAAAGAAACATAGGTCCCATGGTTTCCCTTATTTTTAATAACTAGTATATATCTGAGACAAGCAGAAATGGTCAGATAAGTTGAGGTTAGGTGAAAAGTACATCAAGATAAGAACTCTTTTTTTTATCTTTCTTGCTATTGTTTCTAACATATTTATAAGATATTTCTGTGCTGCTTTGTATGTCCCTCCCCCCCGGTATAACCCCTGGTTTGCACTGTATTTGATGTAGGTATAATTTGTGGAGGGGAAGGAAAAAATTGTTTAAATAGGGATACAGGTGGACCCATTTCAACAATGAGATGTACAAGATGTTATGTCAAAAAACTAACTTTACAGCGTTGGCACTGGGCAGGGGGAGTGATAGGAAGGGATGGCAAGGGGAAACAAAGGAGGAATCAATAGCGCTTGATAAGAAATGTACTCATTACCTTGCCCATGTAATTGTAACCCCTCTGTACGGTATTTTCACAATAAAAAATATTAAGAAGATACACATTATATTACACCTGATACAGTGGCTACATACTTCACTTTATTAGTTAAGTAAATGTTATGCCTCCTCAAAAAAAGGAAATAATAACAAACAATATAGCAATAATGTATGCTCAACATAGAACAAAATGTCAAATTAATATACAGGAAATTTTCCTTGAAGTAAACTAATTATTACAAATAAGGGAAACCTTGAGACCTATGTTCCTTTAAGTCTGGCTTACTTCAGTTAATATGATTTGTTCCAAGATCTTCCATTTCCTTACAGATAAGGTGGTATCATTGTTTCTGATGGAAGCATAGTATTCCATGTATGTGTATGTGTGTATGTATGTGTGTGTCACATTTTCTTGATCCATTCTTCTACTTAGGGGCATCTGAGTTGATTCCATATCTTAGCTATGGTAAATAATACTGTGATAAACATAATTGTGCTGGTAGCTTCAGTGTGGTCTTGTTTGTAGTCACATGGTTAAATCCCTAGAAGTGGAATTATTGAGTAAAAAGGGAAGCATTATTGTGCACATAAGGATAATCTTATTAGATGAGCAGAATAACTCAATAGCTATGTTCATATGACCATATAAGGTGAAATGAACTCTTTGTTGTTGTTGTTCTTAATGTACTACGTGATTTCTTTTCATCCTTTTGTGTTTTCCCCACCAATGGTTTATCCCCTGTAGTCATTGTATTTGATTTTGATACCCTGGGTATTAAAACTAGGGAACTAGGGAACTAGGGAAAGGAAAGGGAAAAAATAAAATGGTGAGACAAAGGACAAAGGGGGAACCTATGCAACAATGTACTCACAAGACAATATGTTGTAAATGATCTTGGGAGGGTTGTTGGCAGTGAAGAGGGAGAGACATTGGAGAAGGGGTAAAAAAGTTAGAAAAGAAATGAATTGATTACCTTACTTATGTAACTATAACCCCTCTGTACATTACCTTGACAATCAAATTTAAATAAAAATAAAATATATGAGAGCAGCAATACAGGAAATGAGAGTGGGAGAAGTACTGTAGTATAGTAGAGTAGAACAGCTGTGGAGAGCAATAATTTGACTTTACCATAGGAAGTAATAAACAAGCATACAGATTTTCAGCCTAATGTCAGTCACTGAAAAGGGAAAACAAAATGCAAACCAATAGAGATAAAATAGAAAAGTAAAAAATTAAGGTGAAGAGATGACTTGGACCAACAATAACAAATGACAAATGTTGTTTACATCACAATTTGTTAGAAATATAATTCAAATCACAGTTTAATAGTATATCATTTTAATAGTAGGTTACTTATTATTGATTTCTTAATATTCAATATTAAATATATAATTTTAATTTCAGCACCTACAGAAAAGAAGAAAATGAAACTAATTTTAACAATATATTATATGAATTGTAAAATTGAGAAGCATTAGAATTTTAACACATAATATGTCATTATTGTTTCATTTCTGTGAATTAATGTAATAATTCAAAGTGTATTCTGCACTTAACAATCATCTTAACATCACATAATAAATTATTGCACATGACTCTTGGTATTAGGTGGAACGGTTCAGAATTGTGGTAAAAATTCACCACACATTACATGAGGGTATGTCTCCTCTCATCTAGCTTATATTCTAGAAATTTGATTTCTACATGCATGTTAAATTCTTGTCTAGACACGAGGAGTATTTCAGATGATACTTAAAAGTCATATTCATTAATTAAATTTTTATTGTTTTGTACCAAATAAAGATTTATAGAAAGACTGAATTTCTGAGTAGATGATGGTGTATGTGTGCCAGATTATACGTATTAAGGCTTATTTTATATTTCTGACATTGTTTCTACAGTTGGATTTAATTTTCTATAAGAGGATAAATGTATTATATTGGATATATGAAAATAAACTCAATGTTTATTCCATTAATCCTTTGCCACTTTTCTAATCCCAATATAAATTATCCATGTGTTTTTAGTAATGAAAATAACAACAGATATAAGCCAGATAAATCCGTCTGTAGTAGACAAGTATTTTCACCTTTATTTTGATAGTTGATCCTCTTTTGCATTACAGAATATTCTTGGGAAAATGTGCTCCAGGCTGGCCAAAACTGCAGAATATTATGGTTTGATCTATCATAAGAGAAGGAAGGAAGGGGAACCTTCTTTCCAAAATTTTGTTCGCAGGGATGTGATCTGTTTTATGGTGGTGAGTTGGAAATGAACATTTTTTACAGTCAACATTGAAAAGCCATCTTGATAGACCATTTCTGTAAGTGGTACAGTGGATTATTCCTGGATTTCCAAGGATGCCAGATTGCCTCATTTTGAGACAATTTAAACAGGAATTTAGTCAGCTGTATTTGTATGTTTAGGAGAAAAACCCATTGACTCTAGGCCAGCGGATCACTGTGGCCCAGAGAAGGTAATATATCGAAGAATAATCCTAGACCTCTAAAAATATAAAAAACAAACAAATAACTCCAGTAAGCACTGCCAGTCAAGGCTGCTATCACAGCCTATATGAAGTCAGGCAAAAAACAGAAGTTGAGAGTAATTTAGTTGATAAATAAGATATTTTTGATGAGGCAGACTGAAATGAGACTCCAGAGAGAGGGTCAGAAAGATTGATCAGAGAGATTAAAATTGGTCACACAAAGATTGGAAAATAGTATTCCTTGTAGGACAAATAAATCATAGAAGTCCTGTGCATGTAAGAACAAGAGAGCAGACCACATTCCAGAAATGCACATTTTCTTAGAAATCAGCTTAATGAATTGTCAATGGAAATCTTTGAATTCTTAAATACTTGATCACATGTGGGAGAAGGCCAATTGCTGAAGAAAAAGAAAATATCATCACTCTGTTAGGAGTTCCAATATCACATTGGGAAGTAATAAAGCACAGATTTGTAATAAAAAGAGAAAACAATTATTCCAAATGTGGGCTTCATTTGTTTTTATGTAAATGTTCTTGATTTAGGTGCTAGCAATTACCATACAATTGATCCAGTCCCACAGCTGAGTTGATATTGACACATGAAGGAAAAGAGAAAATTTACAAATGTCTGATGAAATGAGTCAACGATGAAGTGTTCTAATAGTGATATCTGAGGTTTAGACACAGATGAAGAGGTAGATTTTCTTTTATAAAAGTCTCCCATTTTTAGCCTGCTTCCTGTGGCTCACAGCTGTAATCCTAGCTACTAAGGAAGCTGAGATCTGAGGACTGTAGTTCAAAGCCCCCATGGGCAGGAAAGTCTCAGAGACTCATCTCCATTTAACCACCAGAGAAACAGAAATGTCACTGTGGCTCAAGAGGTAGAGCCCTTACCTTGAGTTGAAGAGCTCAGGGACAGTGCCCAAGCCCAGATTTCAAGCCCCTATAACAACAACAACAACAAATCTCCCTTTTCTTGGACTGCTTATGTGTTTTCCTAACATTCAATAAAGAAGCCATTTTATCACCCACTATATTTTAGTCCTATCCTAGCTGCTACAAATAGAATGATTTGGTATCTTAGGTCAAAAGATTCATATTTAGGGCTGGGAAGGTGGTTCAGTTGGAGAGGGCTTGCCTTATATGCATGAGGCCCTGGGTTGGATTACTCAGCACCACATAAGCAAAAAGAAAAAAGCTGGAAGTGGCGCTGTGGCTCAAGTAGTAGAGCGCTATCCTTGAACTGAAGAGTTGAGGGACAGCGCTCAGGCCCAGAGTTCAGGACCCATGACCAGACCCTCCCCCTAAAAAAGGTTCCTATTTGGGGAAAAAATACCAGCTGTGGTAACTTTTTTTCCAATCTTTGAACTCTGGGTCGGGGCCCAGGACATAGTTATGCTGGTAGCTTTCATGTGAGCTTGCTTGTTATTTATTGGATTACTGCCCAAGACAGGAATTACTGGGTCTTAAGGGAGATCTATGTTTAGTCTTTTGAGGAATGTCCGTACTGCATTCCTGAGTGGTTGAACAAGTTTAATTTCCCACCAACAATATATTAGAGTTCCCATTTGGCTACATCCCTGTCAGCATTCGCTATTGTCAGTTTTCTTGAAAATGGCCATTCTATCTGGGACGATGTAGAATCTGTCTTGTACTTGTAGATTTGTAGGCACCTTCTAGCTACCATAAATGAATGGATCTATGAAAACTATATTGCTCTGAGTGTGCATTCCTTTCTTTTAGTATAATTTTCCCAAGCCTTTCATTTTCCTTAAGACTGGTGAAAAGTCATCCTTTCTGTTGGGTAAATAGAATTCCATTGTGTGTGTTTGGTGTGTGTGTGTGTGTGTGTGTGTGTGTGTGTGTAAAATGGCCCATGATTTCATTTCTAAGCCTTTGGTTTCATCTGTAATTTTGTAATTTCTTATTACATTCAAATTTCTTTCTCTACTGCATTGAAGAATATTGTTGGGATTTTGATGGGTATTGCATTGTCAATTGTTTGGGGGCAGTATTGCAGTTTTCACTATGTTAATTCTTCCAACCAGGAGCATTGAAAGACTTTCCATTTCCTTGAATCTCCTTAAATTTCCTATTTTAGTGTTGTAAAGGTTTCAGAGCAGAGGTCTTTCACATTTTTAGTTAAATTTATTAATTCCTAGTTTTGTTGTTGTTTTGTTTTGTATAGATTTGATTTTATTTTGAGGTTAATACATATGAGGTTGTTTTTTGGATTTCATCATGGATCTTCCCATTGTTGGTAACACAGAAAATCTACTGATTGTTGTGGGTTTTATACCCTGTTACATTGCTGAAGGTTAGCATCACCTTTACTAACGTGGGGGAGGAAGCTATAGTGTCCTTTAAATACAGGATCATTTCATCTGTAAAAAGGGATAGTTTTACTTCTTCCCTATTTGGATCCCCTTTATGTTTTCTCTTGCCTATTGGTCTTGCTAGAAAGTCCACTACTATATTGAAGAATAGTAGATAGAGTGGACAGCCTTTTCTCATTCCTGGTTTTAATGTCTTCATGCTTCCACCATTAAGTACACGCATATTATCTCTTATCATATACATACTCTATTATATTTAAGAAACTTCCATGCATTCCTAGCTTCTCAGACATTTAATCATAAAGGGGTATTGGAGCTTGTTAAAAGCTATTTCTACACCCATATAGATGATCATGTGGTTCTTTTCCCTGCTTCTACTGATGGTGTGTGTTATATTTATTGACAAGTATATTGAATCCAATTGTATCCTAGGATGAATACTGTTTGATCATAGCATATGATTTTTTTGTTAGTTGCTGAAATTGGTTGGTGAGAAATTTATTGAGAAATTTGCATCAATGCTTATCAAGGAGTGGGGTTCATAGTTCTCTTTCTTTGATAAGTCCCTACCGATTTGGGAAAGAGTCTAATTCTAGCTTCATAGAATATGTTTAATAATTCCATTTCCCTTTCTATTCCATTGAAGAGTTATATCTAAGTATTGTAAGTTTTTTTCAGCCCTTAATTTCATGATAAATCCATTGAGTACTAGATTTTTCTGGTATGGGAAATTTTTTATTGACATTTAATTTTCATTACTTCTTATGTATCACTTCTTGACTCAGCTCGGGTATAGGATAGCATCAATTTCTCAAGGATTCTCCAGGTGATTGGCATACAGTTTTCAAAGTACTTTCTTATAATATTCCCAATTTTCCTTATTTATGTTGTGATGCCTCATTTTTTTTCTCTAGTTTTCTCTATTATGTGAGTTCTCTTATTGGTTGTTCGGTGTTTTTTGTTATGAAGGTGATATACAGAGAGGTGCGTTACAGTTACATAAGTAATGAGTACATTTTTTGTTACTGCTTCGTCATTTTTTCCTGCTTCCACCCACCCTGACATCCCATTCCCCCAACGTTGTAAACTTCATTTCTAACATAGTGTCTAGTGTATATCACTGTTGCTTTGTTTAATCTTTGTCCCAACATTTCTGTGTTTTCCTTTCCCTTCCCCAAATCAGATTAACTTATATATAAGACAAAGGGTACAGAAATCAAAAACAGTGACTTAAGGGAATAAACCAAAGGGGAAAATGTAAATAGAAATTATTAAAAACAGTTCACTCTAAGGGTCTCATATCTAAAATATACTGGGAACTCAAAAATGTAAATCCCCCAACAACAAATCCTCAAAGAAACAACTGCCCAATAAATAAGTGGGCGAAAGACTTGAAGAGAAACTTCTCTGAAGAAGAAAGAAGGATGGCCAATAGACACATGAAGAAATGCTCAACATCCCTAGCCATAAAAGAAATACAAATTAAAACAACGTTGAGATACCACCTCACTCCAGTTAGAATGGCAAAAATCAAGAACTCTAACAACAACAGATGCTGGAGGGGATATGGACAGAAGGGAACCTTACTTCATTGTTGGTAGGAGTGTAAACTTGTTTAACCACTTTGGAAACAGTATGGAGGTTCCTCAAAAGACTTCACATAGAGCTCCCCTATGATCCAGCAGTCGCACTTTTGGGCATTTACCCAAATGTTTACTAATATGACCACACTAAAGCTACCAGCACAACTATGTTTATTGCAGCATTATTTACCATAGCTAAGATATGGAACCAACCCAGATGCCCCTCAGTAGATGAATGGATCAAGAAAATGTGGTATATATACACAATGGAATTCTATGCCTCCATCAGAAAGAATGACATTGCCCCATTTGTTAGGAAATGGAAAAACTTGGAACAAAATTATATTAAGTGAAGTAATCCATGCCCAAAGAAACATAGGTCCCATGATTTCCCTTATTTGCAATATCTAGTATATGTATGAGTCAAGCAGAAAAGGTCAGATAATGTGCTGTTAGGAAAATGAAGCCTTAGATATGTATTTTAATGTTTTTTTTCTTTCATGCATTTGTTTCTAACACATTTAAAAGATTATCTCTTTGTTGCTTTGTATGTCCCTCCCCCAGAGTATAACTCCTGCTTTCACTATATTTGATGTCAGTATAACTTGTGGAGGAGATGGGGAAAAACAAGTCATTTAAGGATACAGGTGGACCTGTTGCAACAATGAGAAGCACAAGTTGCATGTCAAAAACGAGCTTTATTAGGTGAGGGGGTTGGGGGTAGGCTGAGAAGGGATGTGAAGGGTAAACAAAGGAGGAGGCTGCAATGCTTGATAAGAAATGTACGCATTATCCTGCCCATGTAATTGTAACCCCTCTGTACACTATGTTCACAAAAAAATAAAATAAAATAAAAAGAAATTAGAACAAAAAATATCTTGTATTCATTTCTTGGAGCTCATTTCAATAAGAATCATTTTTTATGGTGATATACATATAGCTATTAAGCTATTGTGATCTTTTCTAAGAATATCCTAGTCATATTCTAGTTTTTCCAAATGAATGAAAACATTTAGCCTATAATTTTTTAGGTCTGGCTTGTTTGACTTATTATGTTTTCCAAGTGATTCCATTTCCTTACTAATGGGGCAATGTCATTCTTTCTGACGGAAGCATAGAATTTTTATTGTGAATATATATGACATTTTCTTGATCGATTCATCTACACATGGGCATCTGTTTTGGTTCCATTTCTTAGCTATGGTAAATAATGCTACAATGGACATAGTTGGATTGTAGCTTTAGTGTGTCCTTGTTTGTGGTCATTGGGTAAATGCCCAGAAATGGGTTTGCTGAGTTATAGGGGAACACTTTGGAGGAATCTCTATAATTCTTTATGGAGTTTTTGAACAAGTTTACATTTCCACCAATAGTGTAGTAATGTTCCTTTTTGGCTACATCCCCAACAGCCCAGGATCTGTTGTTATTAGTTTTCTTCATAATGGTCATTCTAACTGGGGTGTGGTGGAATCACAATGTTGCTTTGATTTGCATTTCTATGGCCAGAAATGTTGCATATTTCTTCATGTGTCTATTGGCCATTCATATTTCTGCTTCAGAGAGGTCTCTCTTTAAATATTTAGTCCACTTATTCAGAGGGTTGTTGTTTCTTTTGGGGGGGGGTGTCCGATCGTGGGGCCTGATCTCTGGGCCTGGGCGCTGCCCCTTAGCTCTTCAGCTCAAGGCTAGCACTCTACCACTTGAGCCACAGCGCCACTTCTGGCTTTTTTCTTTTTGCTTATGTGGTGCTGAGCAATCGAAACCAGAGCCTCAGGCATTCAAGGCAAGCGCTCTACCACTGAGCCACCTTCCCAGCCCGAGGTTGTTGTTTCTTTGAGGATTTGTTTATTTTGGGGGGTTAACTTTTGGGAATCTTAATATATTTTATATATGAGGCCATTGACTGTTGCAGAGCAAGTAACGATCTTCTCCCAATCTGTGGGCTTTCTATTTATCTCTCTCTATTAAGAGTTCTCTTCTTAGTCAGATTTGTCAAGGGTCTGTCAAGTATATTAATTTATGGAAAGAACCAACTCTATTTTGTTGATCTTTTTATGCTTTATTTTGTCTTTATTTAGTTATTTCTGATTTAATTTTTTTGTTTGTTTCTGTCTACTGCTATGAGTTTGGGCTTATTCCTGTTTTCAAGAAATTTGAGGTATATAATTAATATACAGGCTTGAGATTTCCCCAATTGCTTGATGTAGGCACACAGAGCTATAAATTTTCCTCAAAGTACTGCATTTCTGTGTCCCAGAAGGCTTGGTATTTTGTGTGTTCAATTTGTTAAATTTCAGAAACTTTCAGATTTTCATGCTCATGTATTCAGTGCCCCATTGGTCATTCAGCAATGTGTTGTTCAGTCTTCATGGGTTTGAGAATTTTTTTTTACTTTAGCTGTTTAATTATGTTTATTCTGTTGTGTTCTGACAAGATTTGGGAATTTGATTATTTTTTTCAATTTAGATAAAATTTCTTTTTGTTTTGGGGGAGGTCCGGTTGTGGGGCTTGAACTCTGGGCCTGGGGGCTGTCCTTCAGCTTTTCAGCTCAAGGCTAGTGCTCTACCACTTGAGCAACAGCACCACCGGCTTTTTTCTTTTGTTTATGTGGTGCTGAGTAATCGAACCCAGGGCCTCATGAATACAAGGCAAACACTCTATCACTGGATATATTCTATTTTGGAGACTCTTCCATGAGCTGCTGCGAAGAATTTATATTCTGACACTGAATGTATATTTTGTAGATATCTGTTAGGGCTAGGTGGTCAATGTTGTTATTTAGGTCTTCAGTTTCTTGGTTGAGTTTTGCTTAGATGACCTATCCATTGATAACAATGATGTGTTGAGATGTGTTTTTACGTTAAGTAGTATTTGGTTGATGAAGTGGGGGTGCTCCATGATTCAGGGCATTGATATTTAGACTTGTTATATCCTCCTAATGGAGAGTTGCTTTTATCAATATATAATGTCTCTTCCTACTAATTTTAATTTGAATTCTATTTTATCTTATGTTAGTAATTCTGTGGCCTTTTTATGGTGTCCATTTGCTTGAAAATTTTCCTTCCAGCCTTTCAGTTTGAGTATGTGTTTGTTTTTGTCAATAAAATGTGTCTCTTGTAGATACTAGATAGATGCATCTTTTTTGATACTAATATTTAATCTATGTTTTCTAATTGGAAAATTATGTCCATTTATATTAAAGGTTAAGACTGTGAAATATCTGATAAGTCCTGCTATGTTATATACCTGCTGTTAAGACCTGTACCTCATCTACTCTTAATATATTTACCTTGTTCTTGGGTAGGGAACATTTTATATAACCAGTTCATGTTCTTCTTGATCTTCTCTATGTGGGATATATTTGAATAACTTCTATCCTGCTTATTTGGTAGAGATACATTGTTTCAAGTTTTCTTTGTCAGGAAATATTTTTACATATCCTTTTAATGTAAAGGAGAGTTTGGCTTGGGACCATAATCATGGTTGGTAGTTGCTTGCTTTTAATGTTTGTCATATATCATGCTAGGCTCTCCTTTTGACCATATCAGATAAGAAACCTGTATTTATTCTGACTGTATATCCTTTATAAATAATCCGTCTTTTCTCCTGATAGATTTCAGAATCCTTTCTTTGATCTCTAATGATTCTCTAATAGATTATGTCGTGGTGGTGGTTTGTTCTGTTCTGGTATTCTCAGTTTGGTGTTCTAAAGGCTTCTCTTCTCTGAATGAGTCTATCTCTTTGGATATTTGGAATGATCTTTGCTAGAATTCTGTAATATGTTTCCCATCCATTTAGTTTCATGCTCTTCATCTTCTTGATACCTATCTCCCCCAATTTGATCTTATGAGTCTTGAACTTTCAGCAAGATCATTTCTTATTTCTTGGATTTGTTCTAAATGATTATTTCTTCTTTCCTATTAGACCTATTCTGCCTGTGATTCCTGAGATAATCTTCTATATCATCTATTTCTGTGGAGACATTCTATTTGCTTTTTTATTTCCTTGTCTTATAATTGGTTATTTTTTTAGGGCTTCTATCTCTTTATTAAAGCTTTTTTTAGATCTTGTATGGACTTTCTTTAAACTATTCTTTGGGTGGGGGGTTGGGGGATATGGGTTTTAGCTGTGTCTTCTCTCATATCGTTTAACTAGGTATCTATTTTTTTCCTTGGACACTCTTGCTTTTCCAGAATTTATTTTTCTTTCTGTTTGGAGTCTCCATGAATGATTTTTGCTAATCTTTGGTTGGGCTCATCTTGTTCACAAGTTTCCTTGTAGAGGTTTTGTATCTTTTCATTAACCATATTTTTCAGTAGTATTTGTAATGTATTTTGAAAACTATCTTCTAGGTCCTTGATTGTCTGTTCTAATGCCTTTTTATTTACTGTGTGAATTATATTACCTTGGCATCACTTTCCTCATATTTTTCTGATTTGTTCTGTCCATTTGGAAGATCTCTTGGCTTTCATTTGGGGGATCTATGATCTTAATAGGTGATTATCTATGTTCTTGGTTGATTTGCCAGGTGTTGCTTTGGTCTTCTGTTGTGATTTTTTTTCTGGAATTAGGTTTTTTCTAGACCATTAAGTGCAGGAGAAGAGATCAGTTGTGGTGAGATGTTGTGCTGTTAATACTTGTGGTTCCAATGACAGTTCTGACTGTCCAGTGGTAAGGTGAATTGTGTCTGTGTTTAAATGTGACTGACTCTGTTTGTGATGTTTTCCCATGTGGACCTTTTATTTCCACACTGCAGTTGTGCTTTTGAGTATGTTGGCCAACACAGTCACAGCAGTCACCTTCCTGGCTGGGTAATTTTTCATAGATTTTTGTGTGCTTGTGAAGACAGTATAATATTTTCTTTTGGATTCTATATCTACATATAATTATAGCTGACTTGGTGTGACCCTCTAGAAGTGGAGTACCTGCTAGGACTCTAAATCTCTGTTTCATTAGAGAGAGCTAGCATAATTTTCTGTTGTTATTCTGCCATTGTTTTTCCTCTTCCTCAGGTTTATTTTATATTGTGGATTTTTTCACATAATTTAGGATTTGTGATGGTTGTATCAGGGTATTTTTGTTTTTCTGTTTGTGTTACTTTGAACTAGTGATTTCAGGCATGTATGAAGAGACAGTAATAATATGAAATCTGAAGAGCCTAAGGCTTAAAGAGGCACAAGGAAGGCCTAGTAACTCCATTACACACACTAGCAACCATCTTGTGAGGTACGAATTGTAAAAATAACCATGGGTTTGACCCAGAAATGACACAAAAAGAAAAACAATACCCAGACAACTGAGACAAAAGCTATCCTTGGGAAAGCCACAGGAATTTTCTCCAGATGCGTTGACCAAACACTGGGTGGCCATGCAGGACACAGTGACCCAGTGGCCAGAGAAATCCTGTCAATAGCATGTCAATAATAATATTAGCCAATGCATAGCTTAGTTTGCTTAAAATTTTAGCCAGTCATGTAAATTCTCATGTAAAACTTCTTTAAAGTTTTTTGTTCAATACTATAAAAACTGTGCTGATTCTATGTTTGGGGCTTCTTAGCCTCACCAGTTACTGAGTGTGTGGAGGACCAAGCTTGAGCTTGCAAATAAACGACTCCTTTGTCATTTGAATTGGTTGTGGTCTCTGGTCGTCTTCGGTGGGTCTTGAATCCAGGTACAACAGATAGGTGCACATCTGGGATCTCCCTCATAAGCCCACCCTGACACCTGATCAGGGAATAGCAAAGAACGGCTGGTAAGTTAAGGCATTGCCCCTTTGTAAATATCTGGTATTTTTTGGGGGGTGGGTCCAGTCGTGGGGCCTGAACTCTGGGCTTGGGCACTGTCCCTCATCTCTTCAGCTCTACAACTTGAGCCACAGCGCCACTTCCAGCTTTTTTCTTTTTGCTTATATTGTGCTGAGGAATCAAACCCAGGGCCTCATGCATGCAAGGCAAGTGCTCTACCACTGAGTCACCTTCCCAGCCCCATGTATGGTATTTTTGTAGCTTGCAGTTTGGGTGTTGGAGATGGCAAGAAATCTTGGTGGATGCACTATAAAGCAGCCAACAGGACCAGTGGGAGACATCCTCCGGATGCCCTGGGGAAGTAAACTATCCACTAGTGCGGGCATTTGGGCCCACCTGTAGCCTGCCAGGTTCTGTTTGATAGTTTACAAGGTAGACTGTCCACTAGTGCAGGCATTTGGGAGTTTTCCTCTCTGTAGTCCATCACTTTCTGTCTGACAGACTACCATGCACATACTGTTAATATATCTTGTCTTAATGTCTGTGTGTCTGTCTGTTTTGTGGCTTTCGTAGAACATTTCCTCTTTCACATTCATTCTGACGTGGATGCCTGGAAACTCTATTCGCCTCCATTTAAAATTGTTAGTCTTTGTTCTATTCCTTGTCCAACAATAATTACTTTCTCTTTCAGACGCTCTTATCTTCCTCCTCGAAGGGCGAAATTTGGCTTAGAAAGTTGGCCTACTTGAAGCAAAGAGGGAGTAGGGTAGTCTTTTACCAGATGACACTGCTGAAACATCAAGTGTCTCCCTCTACCCCTTTGGGATTGTAGACAGGTCAGTCAATCCACATTTTTCTCCTTGGGACACTGTGAGTTGTGGTTATATCCTAAATCCCCGAAAGCACAAGTTGTTTCATTTTGTGACATTTGTAATTGCCTTCCTCCTTTTTTCTTGTCTTGTGTGTGGATTGATATATGTTGAAATGGGTCAGAACCAAAGTATATCTCTTACCTTTCTGACAGCTAATTTTAAAGATGATAAGGAAAGAGCTAACAATTTAGATGTTGAAGTTAAAAAAGAAAAATTACTTACTTTGTATAAGTCAGAGTGGCCTACTTTTGAGGTTGGATGCCCCTCCCAGGGAACTTTGGGTCTAAATACTATTGGGAAGGTTAAACGAAGGGTTTTTTTTTAACAGATAGCACAGGGCACCCCGATCAGATTCCCTATACTTTAGTATGCAGAATTTGGTGTAGGAAACCCCAAAGTGTCTGTCACACTTTCTACCCCTTTCTGTGGATAAAAACAAGATTTTAGCATCAATAAAAGATACGTCAACTACCCCCTCAGTCCCCTTATACCCCATTTTACAAGAAGGGAGTGAGGATCTTCTCTCATTAGACTCCGATCTCCCCCCATACCCTTCACTGCTGCCTCCTCCATCCCCCATGGAGCAAGGGGAGGCAGCTGGAGGCAAGGATCAAGAAGCCAGCAGCAACTTGGAAGGGCCAGCAGTAAGAACTCGTGGTCACATTTAGAGAGCTGCCAGCCTGAGACTCCCTGACACCACAGTGATTCTGCCGCTCAGAGAAATTGGACGACTGGATGAAACTGGAGACCGCCGACTTCACTATTGGCCCTTCTCAATGAGTGACTTATATAATTGGAAAACACAAAATGCAAAATTTTGAAATAATCCCAAAGATTTGATTTCTCTCCTAGATAGTGTAATGTTCATGCACCTGCCGACCAGGGATGATTGCCAGCAATTATTTTGGGTCTTATTAATCTCGAAAGAAAAATAAATGATTCAAACTGAGGCCAAGAAAGTAGTTCCCGGTGATGACGGGCAGCCTACTGCTAATCCTAATTTAATCAATGCATCTTTTCCATTAACCAGGCTCCAAGCAACGGTTGGGACTACAACACGGCAGAAGTTAGGGGGAGATTATGGGTCTATCGCAAGATTCTAATGGTGGGTCTCAGGGCAGCAGCCTGCAATCATACCATTTTGGCTAAATTATACATGGTCTTACAAGGAAGGAAACCCTACAACGCCCAAATAGTCAAGGTCTATGCAGAGATCAGTGCACTTACTGCCAAGAAATAGGCATTAGGCCAAAGAATGTCCTAAGAAAAGGGAACTTTGAACAAAGCAGTGGCAGCTGCATAGAACCTGGACCCTAATGGTTAACAATCTTGCTAATAATGAATAGGGACCTCAGGGTTCAGTTCCTCTCCTTGAACCCAGGGTAACGCTAAAAGTGGAGGGGACTCCAGTAAAATTTCTAATGGATAGCCAGGCTTAATACTTGGGTTTAATAAAGCCTCAAGGAAAAATCTCAAATAAAACCTCTTGGGTGAAAGCAGTCATGGGGATTAAACAATACTCATGGACCACCAAAAGAAGAGTGAACTTGGGATGGGACCAGTGTCCCACTCATTCTTGTTTATTCCAGAAAGCCCTTATCCCTTTTGGGGAATAGACTTGTTAATCAAGGTGGAGGCACAGATTCACTTCTATCCAGAAGGCCCCCAGGTGGAGGATGCTCAAGGAAGACCAATACAAGTATTGACTCTCGACCTGGAAGATGAGTACCGGTTGCGCCAACCACCCCAGCCTCCTGAACAAGAAATCTATTGGCTGGAAAGATATCCAGAAGGTTGGGGAGAGACTGGTGGAGTGGGACTAGCGAAACATAAACCAGCTTTCTTCATCGAGGTAAAACCAGGACCCAGTTAGAGTTCAGTACCCTATGTCCATGTGGCATGGATGGAATAACACCCCACATTAGGTCTCTGCTAGAACTGGGTATATTGTGACCCTGCCAGTCGGCGTGGAACACTCCTCTGCTACCGATCTGCAAGCCCAACTGTAATGAATATAGGCCAGTACAGGACTTAAGGGAAGTCAATAAAAGGGTAAAGGAAATTCACCTTACCGTACCCAAACCCTTCACTCTCCTGAGCACCCTGCCTCCAAATAAGCAGTAGTATACAGTATTAGATTTAAAAGATGCCTTTTTCAGCCTACCCTTGGCACCCAAAATTCAAGATCTCTTTGCCTTTGAGTGGACAGATGTCAAAGGAGGTATCAACAGACAACTGACCTGGACAGACTCATTCAAGGATTCAAAAACTCACCAGCACTCTTTAATGAAGCTCTGCATAAGGTCTTGGGTGAGTTTAGGGGAAGCCACCCTGGTCTGACTTTGTTGCAATATGTGAATGACTTTCTTATTGCCACTGAAACCGATAAAGAATGCATGCAAGACGGGTTCTGGGAAGATGGCGGAGGAGAAGCTGGAATCTGAACAAGCTCTCGCATAGAAAGCAATTTTAGAGTTCTAGTGAACAGTCCTAAGCCAGAGAATCACACCAAGTGTGCCATCACAGGACAGAGAATTAGACAAGAGAGGGGAAGCCAAGGAAACATATCAGCTGCGGCTACGGCGGCAGGGTCGCGGCAGCGACCACCGCCGAGGGGTCATACCTGAGACACAAAGAGTCCGGGACGAAGGAGCCATACGCAGCAGACGAGCGGATTCTACTCAACACCAACAAGAACCTACAAGGAGCGGAAATCTTCATCCTGCTGTTTGCAGACCAGAGACGACCCAGGATCCAAGACTCGGCGTGAGTACAAGCCCGACATCCTCACTCCTTCTCAGGAAGCAGAGGAGGGAAGGCCACCACTCCCCCCCCAGCGCCGGTGATCTCCATCTTGGATACCGACAAAGCTCGGAGGAGCTGCTAGCTCCAGCTCAGGCCTTGGAATAAAACGAGTCATTTAGCAGGTCACAAGAACTTAACGGCGAAGTGACCTGCCAGACTCAGCTCCATCCAGGGAAAAGTCACCCAGCTCAGGCGCCAGCCATAGGAGTGCCTTGCCTCACTGGGTAACCAGAGCCAGAGGCTGCCCCTCCCTCTAGCAGCCACCACAATCAATTGAAAAACAGAAACCCTGAGAATGGCTCCAGGCTGGGCGCTGTGAGCTTTATCACAAAATAGCCCCAGGGAAAAGCTACTGTTTGTTGAAAGGCCTCAACTCTACCCAGAACCTAGCACCATCACCACATGCCCGTCTTTTGTGACTCTCAAAGCAGATCACCCTCCCAGAAAACTAACCTGGGAGGGGGATCTCAAAATCTTGGGTAAAGCAGAGCATTTTTCTGCCTCTTCCAACCAACCGACTTAAGAAACCAATCAAGCCACAGGACCTCAAGCTGACCAGAGACTCCAACAAGAGACTGGTTAGAGACAAAAGGGAGATACAGGATTCTTCCCACTCCTCCCCCCCCCAAAAAAAAATCAAAAGACGCTTTTTTTTCTTTTTTTTTTCTTCTTCTTTTTTTCTTTTTTTGCTTGTTTTTTGTTTTTTGCTACCTTATATATATATATTTTTCCCTTCTAAAACTTTTATTAATCTTTAATTTTTGCCTCTTCTGAAAAAATAATTGTTTTCCAGTAATTTTTTTTTCTCATCTTATAATTTTTATTTTAGGAATATGTGAATGAGCGTTTTTCTTTCTTTTCTTGTCTTCTTTCTCTTTTTCTTTCTTTCTTAATTATCTTTTTGTTTTTTGTCTAGCTCTACTGAACTTCTGATCTTTTCTTCTCCCTTTCCCATCCTTAAAGCTTTTCACATCTCCTCTATGTCCCTCCCCTTCTCAGAACATATTCACATTCCTCTCTAAATAGATGGTCTTTTAACTTCTATAATAACATTAATTTTTACGTTTCTATTTTTTTCTGGTCTCTCTCTCTCTCTCTACTTGCATCCTACCCAACCCATTTCCTGCATTGTGATTGGGACATAGTTAACTCTCCCTGTGCCTCCCCACACCAATCTATTCCTATTTTTTACCCACATCTCTCCCTAATCCTAATAATTTCTGGTTTTCCAAATTCTTTTCTGCGGTTCGAAGTACTTTAACATATAGTTGTTTTATGTTGAATAGATGTATCTGTTGAACTAGATTGTATCTGTAGACTATTGACTTTACAAACGCAAACTTTGGTTGATGGTTGCCTTAAGATAGTGTTCTAGCATAAAACTGGTGCAATCTTCATCTCAAATGGGCCGAGTAAGCCGGAAAAACACAAGAAAAATGGCAAATTCGGGTATCTCAATTCCCAATCTTGATAATCAGGGATTAGAACAGATAAAGAATAATCCAGAGGAGAGTTCCCAAATAGCTCTACAAACACTAATAGCAAACATGATAAATGAGAAGTTTGACAATGTACAAAGGACTCTGTATGAGCGTGATAAGGAGAGAGAGGAGGCATCCCAGAAGTTTATACAGGAATATCATAAGTGTGAGGAAGCTACTCAAAAACTGATACAGGATTTGCGTGAACAACTTGAGAATGCTCAAAGAGAAAGGGAGGAATGGCGTGAGCAGTCAGAGAACACTCAAAGAGAACTGCAGGATTCCCACGAACAGGAAGAAAGAGAACTGCAAGAATCCCACAGACAGGAAGAAGCTAATCAAAGAGAAATTCAGGAATTGAGAGACCAGGTAGAGAATACACAAAGATCACTAAAGGCATTCATGGAATCCATTAACAAAGAGCTGAAGGAAGTCAGGGAGACCACAAAGGGAATGCTGAATGGAACCCAACAGAAGGAATGGGAGTCCAAAGAAACCATAACAAATCAACTAAGTGATTTGAGAACAAACACTGAACACCAAATTAAGGAAGTAAAGAAATTCCTACAAGACCTAAAACAGAGCTTCAACAAAGAACTTGAAGCCATCAAAGCTGACCAATTAGAAGGAAAAGAGATAAAAAACAAAGTAGAGAGTCTTGACAGCAGGTTAGACCATGCAGAAGATCGAATCTCAGGGATTGAAGACAGCCTAGATATTATAGAGAAAGAACATACAACCTTCCAAGACAAGTCCAAGAAATATGATAGGTCTATCCAATACCTGGAAGACACCATCAGAAGGCCCAATCTAAGGATAATGGGTGTAGAGGAGCACCTAGAAACAGAAGTTAATGGTCTAGGAAATTTGTTTACCAGGATCCTAGCAGAGAACTTCCCAAACATACAAAAAGATAGGCCTATTCAGATACAAGAAGCTTTTAGAACCCCAAATAGACCAGACCAGAATAGGACATCCCACCTTCACATTATAATCCACACAGGATCAACCCAGACCAAGGAAAAGATCCTTAAAGCTGTCAGGGAGAAAAGGGTAATCACCTACAAAGGGAAACCAATTAGAATCACCTCAGATTTCTCAGCAGAGACAATCAAAGCAAGAAGAGCCTGGAATGACGTATGCAATGCCCTAAAAACAAACAACTATCAACCAAGAATACTGTACCCAGCTAAACTCTCCTTCATAACTGAAGGCCAAATAAAAACCTTCCATAGCAAAGAAAAATTGAAACAATACATCTCCACCAAACCAGCCCTACAAAAGATTCTTAAAGATGTCCTACACATAAAAAACCAACAAGACCGCAACAAAGGCCAAGAAACTGCACCCAAACTGAGAATCCAAGAACCTTAGGAAGAACCCAGTTTTTGCAGCCCCCAAGAAGGTGGATAACATGGCAGGAACTCCCAAATACTTCTCAGTACTATCTCTTAACGTTAACGGACTGAACTCTCCAATTAAGCGACATAGACTGTCTAGTTGGATTAAAAAACAAGACCCTTCTATCTGCTGGCTGCAGGAGTCACATCTTGCCTGTAAAAACAAAAACATCTTCAATGTTAAAGGCTGGAACAAAATCTACCAAGCAAACGGCCATCATGAACAGGCGGGAGTTGCAATCCTAATATCAGATAAAATAGACTTCAAACTAAAATTCGTGAGAAGAGATAAAGAAGGTCACTACATACTAATTAAAGGATCTCTCCTTCAGGAGGATATTACAATTCTAAATATCTATTCGCCAAACAATGGAGCACCCAAATTTATCAAAGAAACACTACTTTCCCTCAAATCCCATATAGATCCAAAGACATTAATTGTTGGGTATTTTAACACACCACTCTCCCCACTAGATAGATCAACTCGGCAAAAACTCAACAGAGAAACCGCAGATCTAAACAGCTGCATAGATCAACTAGACTAAACAGACATTTACCGAACATTTCACCCAGCAGCATCAGAATTCACGTTCTTCTCAGCAGCACATGGAACGTTTTCTAAAATAGACCACATTTTAGGCCACAAAGCAAACTTGTCTAAATTCAGAAACATTGAAGTTATACCTTGCATTCTCTCTGACCACAAGGGAATAAAATTAGAACTCAACACCAAAAGCCACCAAAGAAAGTCCGGTATCACATGGAGGCTGAACAACACACTGCTGAATCATGAGTGGGTCATGGAAGAGATTAGAAAGGAAATTCAAATGTTCATACTATTCAACAAAAATGAACACACAAATTACCAGCTCCTCTGGGACACAGCAAGGCAGTACTCAGAGGCAAGTTTATAGCTCTGAGCTCCTACATCAACGAATTGGAGAGATCGGAAACTAACAATTTAATGACACATCTAAACCTCCTTGAAAAAGAGCAGCAAGATAAACCCCAATCCAGTAGACGGAAAGAAATAATCAAAATTAAATCAGAATTAAATGAATTAGAATCCAAAAAAACTATAGAAAGAATCAACAAAACAAAGAGTTGGTTCTTCGAAAAACTTAACAAAATTGACAGACCCTTAGCAAATCTAATCAGAAAAAGGAGAGAACACACCCAAATTAATAAACTCAGAGATGAGAATGGAAACATCACCACAGAAACAACCAAGATTCAGAACATTATAAGGGAATACTTCTCAAAACTTTATGCTAATAAGTTTGAGAACTTGACAGAAATGGACCTTTTCCTAGCAAATATTGACATGCCAAAACTAAACCAAGATGAGTTAAACCAGCTTAACAGGCCCATATCAAGCATTGAAATAGAAACAGCAATAAGAGACCTCCCAGCTAAGAAAAGTCCAGGACCAGATGGTTTTACAGCGGAATTTTACAAGGCCTTCAAAGCAGAGCTCACACCAATACTCCTCCAACTCTTCAATGAAATTGAAAGAGAAAGCTCACTACCGAACACATTCTATGAAGCCATCATAACCCTCATCCCAAAACCAGGCAAGGACTCATCAAAGAAAGAGAACTATAGACCCATTTCTTTGATGAACATTGATGCAAAACTTCTCAACAAAATTTTGGCCAATCAACTTCAACAATTCATCCAATAAATCATACACCATGATCAAACAGGATTCACTTCAGGGATGCAAAGCTGGTTCAATATACGCAAATCAATTAATATTATTCATCACATCAACAGGAGCAAGAATAAGAACCACATGGTTATCTCAATAGATGCAGAAAAAGCATTTGACAAGATCCAACACCCCTTTATGATGAAGGTTCTGGAAAAATTAGGAATCCATGGAACATTCCTCAATACAATAAAGGCTGTATATGACAAACCTACAGCCAGCATTATACTCAATGGTGAAAAACTAAAGCCATTTCCTCTTAACTCAGGAACAAGACAAGGATGCCCACTCTCTCCACTTCTCTTCAATCTAGTATTAGAATGCCTAGCTACAGCAATAAGACAAGATGCAGACATAAAGGCGATCCAAATAGGGAAAGAAGAAATAAAATTCTCCCTCTTTGCAGATGACATGATCTTGTATTTAAAGAATCCCATGGACTCCACTCCCAAATTACTCAAGCTGATTCAAAACTTTGGCAAAGTAGCAGGTTATAAAATTAACCCCCCAAAATCAATGACTTTTTTATATGCCAACAATGAGAAAAGTGTGGCTGAAATTAGGAAAGCAACTCCATTTGTAATAGCCCTACAAAAAATAAAATACCTAGGAATTAACTTAACCAAAGAAGTGAAGGTCCTCTATGATGAAAAATGTAAAATCTTGAAAAAGGAAATCAACACAGAACTTAAAAAATGGCAAAACCTCCCATGCTCCTGGATTGGCAAGATTAACATCGTGAAAATGGCAATACTTCCCAAGGCTATCTACAAATTCAACGCGATACCTATCAAAATTCCACCCTCATTCTTCAAGGAAATAGAGGAGCCAATCCAAAAATTCATATGGAACAATAAAAGACCCCGAATAGCAAAAACACTTCTCAACGGAAAGAACACTGCTGGAGGAATATCAATACCAAATTTCAAACTCTACTATAAAGCCACAGTAATCAAAACAGCTTGGTATTGGCATAAGAACAGACCTCAGGACCAATGGAATAGAATTGAAAACCCAGAAATGAACCTACAGACCTATAGCCATCTAATCTTCGATAAGGAAGCTAAAACAATAGAATGGATGAAAGTCAGCCTCTTCAGTAAATGGTGCTGGCAAAATTGGTTAACTACATGTAGAAAACTAAAGGTAGATCCTTATATATCACCCTGCACCAGAATCAACTCCAAATGGATCAAAGACCTTGAACTCAAAGCAGACACTCTGAAAACATTACAGGATGGAATAGGAGAAAACTTAGGTCTCCTTGGCTCAGGCCGAAATTTTCTGAATAGAGACCCGGAAGCACAACAAATCAAAGAAAGGTTGGACAAATGGGATTGCATACGGTTGCAGAGCTTCTGCAGGGCAAATGACATAGCTAGCAAGATCAATAGAAAGCCCACCGATTGGGAGAAGATCTTTACTAGCCATACAACGGACAAGGGTCTCATATCTAAAATATACTTGGACCTCAAAAAATTAAACCACCCAACAACAAATCCTCAAAGAAACAACTGCCCAATAAATAAGTGGGCGAAAGACTTAAAGAGAAGCTTCTCTGAAGAAGAAAGAAGGATGGCCAATAGACACATGAAGAAATGTTCAACATCCCTAGCCATAAAAGAAATGCAAATCAAAACAACATTGAGATATCACCTCACTCCAGTTAGAACAGCAAAAATCAAGAACTCTAACAACAACAGATGCTGGAGGGGATGTGGACAGAAAGGAACCTTACTTCATTGTTGGTGGGAATGTAAACTTGTTCAACCACTTTGGAAAGCAGTATGGAGGTTCCTCAAAAGACTTCACATAGATCTCCCCTATGATCCAGCAATCCCACTTTTGGGCATTTACCCAAATGTTTACAAACAAGACCACACTAAAGCTACCAGCACAACTATGTTTATTGCAGCATTATTTACCATAGCTAAGATATGGAACCAACCCAGATGCCCCTCAGTAGATGAATGGATCAAGAAAATGTGGTATATATACACAATGGAATTCTATGCCTCCATCAGAAAGAATGACATTTCCCCATTTGTTAGGAAATGGAAAGGCTTGGAAAAAATTATATTAAGTGAAGTAAGCCAGGCCCAAAGAATCATAGGTCCCATGGTTTCCCTTATTTGCAATATCTAGTATAGGTATGAGTCAAGCAGAAAAGATCAGATAATTTGATGTTAGGAAAATGAACCCTTAAATATGTATTTTAATGTTTTCGTTTCTTTCATGCATATGTTTCTAATGCATTTATAAGATTACTTCTTTGTTGCTTTGTATGTCCCTCCCCCACAGTGTAACCCCCGCTTTCACTATATTTGATGTCAGTATAACATGTGGAGGAGATGGGGGCAAACAAGTCGTTTAAGGATTCAGGTGGACCTGTTGCAACAATGAGAAGTACAAAATGTCATGTCAAAACCAGCTTTACAATGTCGGTGGGGGGGAGGGGGGTATATTTGGTTGGGGGGAGGGGGGAGGCTGGGAAGGGAGGTGAAGGGTAAACAAAGGAGGAGGCTGCAATGCTTGGTAAGAAATGTATGCATTATCCTGCCCATGTAATTGTAGCCCCTCTGTACAGTATGTTCTCAAATAAAATAAAATAATATTTTAAAAAAAAAGAATGCATGCAAGGAACAGAAATTTATTCCAGACTTTGGGAAAACTTGGTTAATGAGCATCGGCCAAGAAAGCTCAAACCTGCAAATCAGAGATAACTTACTGGGGTTATTTATTGAAAAGGGGCAGTCGTGGCTCATGAGAGCCAGAAAAGAAACTGTCCTTAAATTTCCAACACCCTGGTCACAGCACCAAGTAAGGGAGTTTTGGGGATCAGCCAGCTTTTGCTGTCTGTGGATTGTCTGGTTTATGGAGCTGGCTAAACCTCTTTACGAGGCTACCAAGGAGAAGCAACTGTCTCAATGGACAGAAGAACCTGAACGAGCCTTTGAACAGATAAAAACTGCCTTATTATCAGCTCCAGTGTTGGGACTCCCGGATGCCACTAAATCCTTTTACTTATATGTGAATGAACATAATGGGATAGCAAAAGGAGTCCTAACCCAATATTTGGCCTATGGAGGAGACAAGTAGCTTACTTTTCAAACAAATTAGACTCACTAACAGCAGGATGGCCATAATGTCTGAGAATCATAGCGGCTACTGCTCTGATGGTCAAAGACGCAGATAAGCTAACCATGGGAAAGGAACTTTATGTGACCACCCCCACACACACACTATTGAGGGTTTGTTAAAACAACCACCAGATCGGTGGCTCAGCAATGCCTGGTTAACCCATTACCAAGGACTGCTAATCAACCCTCTCAGAATCAATTTACAGGCTCCCTCGCCTCTCAACCCGGCGACACTGCTACCAGATCCGGACCTAAACATGCTGCTACATAACTGTCAGAGATCCTGGCCCAAGGCCATAACATCCAAGAGGACTTAAGGAGCCAGCTGTTGCCTGACGCTGAACTCATGTGGTTTACAGACGAAAGCAGCTTTGTTTATCAGAGACAGAGTTATGCTGGAGCGGCAGTAGTGACTGAGACTGATGTGGTCTGGGCTGAACCTCTACCAGTAGGCACATCAACCTTGAGAGCCAAGTTAATAGCCCTGACCCAACTTCTAACACTGGGAAAGGACAAAAGACTAACTGTGTACACTGACAGTCAGTATGCATTTGCAATGGCTCATGTACACAGAGTTATTTACAAAGAAAGAGGATTACTGACAGCTGAAGGAAAAACCATCAAAAATAAAGATGAAATCTTGACTTTAATTACTGTTGTTTGGCTTCCTAAGTTAGCTATTGTTCATTGCCCTGGACATAAAAAACCTAAAGATGCTGTGCGTAAAAGCAATAACCTGGCCAACAGAACAGCCTGGAAGTTGGCAATACAAAGGTAATCTATAATGATGATTAATCTCCCAGACTCTGGTACAAGAACTCTTCTGGACACTCCAATATACACCACTGAGGACATGAAATGGATTGATCAACTGCTGAAGGCACAATGCCTAAGTGGTTGGTGAAGAGATTCTAGGAGCATCATTATCTTATCAAGTAGTTAGGGAGTAAAGTACTGCTTAAGTTGCATCAAAGCACCCACGTGGGTGCTAGGAAGATGCAAGATCTGGTGACAAATGCTGGACTTATGATCAAAAATAGTCATGCTAAAATTGTCAGGGACCGTAAGGCATGTCAACTGACAAATGAAATTAAGAACCAGACAGGAACAGGCAGTCAAATAAGAGGAGAGAGACCAAGAACTTACTAGAAAGTGGACTTCATGGAAATTAAACTTGGCAAGTATGGATATAAACATGCTAGTTTTCATAGATACCTTTTCAGGATGGGTAGAAGCCTTTCCTACAAAGCACGAAAAGTTACAGGTGGTGGCTAAGAAGTTACTAGAAGAGATCTTACCCAGGTTTGGCTTCCCTATTATGATAGGATCAGATAATGGACCAGCTTTCTTGTCCAAGGTAAGTCGGGGACTTGCAAGTACTCTTGGGGCAGATTGGAAATTGCATTGTACTTGTAGACCCCAAAGTTCAGTACAGATGGAAAGGATGCATAGAATTCTAACAGAGAGGCTGAACAAATTGACCATGGAGATCGGGGGTGACTGGGTAACTCTCCTTCCCTTTGCCTTATACAGTGTATGCAATTCCTCTTTTAAAATTGGTCTTTCCCCTTATGAAATTGTATTCGGAGTGCCCCTTCCCACAATTCTTAATTTGTCAGAACAGTTGCTTAGAGAAGATGATTACTCAGAAATTTTGTTCTCCTTACAGAGGGACTGAAGGCGCTGTACAAGTTGGGCCCTCCATCAATCCCACATCACTTCCACCCTGGAGACTGGGTCCTGGTGAAAAGACACCGACAGGAAAACCTGGAGCCGAGGTGGAAAGGAACTTATGTGATCATCTTGATGACTCCAACGGCCCTCAAAGTCGATGGGATCACTACATGGATCCACCATTCTCATGCAAGCCTGCAGATACCATAGCAGATCTCGTTGAGGATCCAGTGTGCCAAGTCTTGTGCTCCAAAGAAAATCCTTTAAAGCTCAAATTGAACCACAAAAGGACTTAGTCATGAATTGGATATTGGTGTATAACTTAAGTGGAAATTGTATTAGCATAGTAGTAAGTGCTGGCAATCTCCACTGCCCATATAATTGGACTTAGACTGTTAGCAATCAGGTAATGGGTAAACGTTTACCTTTGGCCATGAAAGAAGGACTGTCCCTATGGTTCCCCGACAAGCTTACATGTAACTTGTGTCAGCTTGCTGATGGTGTATGGGAAGGACATAGGCTCATGAAATGTAGATGGAGGCAATGGTATGTATGCCCAGGGGAAGGAAGGACTAGTAATTGTGGGAGGACCAGAGGACTTTTACTGTAAGAGCTGGGGCTGCAAAACAAGTACCTCAGGAAAATGGAAAGGAAAGGGAGGAGACCTTGTTATGTTTAACAAACCAGGACCAATGGGCATCCATTTTAATGGGATGTCTGTACGTAAACAAATTAGGGTCTCCCAGGAGTATGATGCCAGAGTGCAAGTTCAGTTCACAGACAAGGGCAAACAAGCCCTAGGATGGGAATTAGGAAAGACCTGGGGACTAAGATTGTACAGATGGGGAGAGACACATGATGGCATTCTCATAACCCTACAAGCAATTGCCACAGCCAGTTATTCCCCTTCAGCAATGGGACCAAACACAGTTTTAAAACCAGTCTCTGCCATAAACCCAAAGTAGACAACAAGAAAGAGCCCTGGGCTGTAGTGACCCCATCACTTGGGGAAAGCATCCCCTGGGCAGAGGATTCCTTACGGCAGCTGTTGGTTCAAACTTACAATGTGATCAATCAGACCCGTGCTGATATTACAAGCTCGCGTTGGATGTGTTCTGATATGAGACCTCCATTTTATGAGAGTATTGCATTGATACAGAATGTGACTAATGTTAAAACAAGTAAATCATGCAGGTGGGAACAAAAGGAAGCAAAACTTATTCTACAGACAGTTATAGGACAAGGGTTATGTGTGGAACGAGTACCAACTAACTTTACTCACTTAAGTAATCAGACTCAAGAATGGATTCCAGAGGAAGGATACCTATTACCTCCTCAAGATGCTTGGTGGGCATGTTCAACTAGCCTAACCCCCTGCGTCCATTTAGAAGTTTGAAATAGGACTAACAGTTTTTGTGTCATAGTACAACTTATCCCACAACTGCTCTACCATTCTCAGGAAGACATGATGAAAAAGATGTCTGCAGCAAGCTATTGGCCACGAAAAGCTAAAAAAGAAATAATAACAGCAGTAACAGTTGAGGTTCTAGTGGGCTTAGCTGGACTAGGAACTTGGGTGGCATCCCTAATTACTCAGAGAACATTTTACGCTAGCCTTCTTGCCACTATAGATGAGGATATCAAAAACCTGGAAAGCACTATAGTCTACCTTCAAAAATCACATGACTCCTTAGATGTGGTAGTGTTACAGAACAGATGGGAGCTGGACTTAATTTTCTTACAACAAGGCGGTCTATGTGCTGCCCTCGGGGAAGAATGATGCTTCTACGCCAATCATTCCAGAGTTGTAAAACAATCTTTAGCTAAAGTAAGAGAGGGACTAGCAAAATGAAAAAGAGAAAGAGAAAAACAAGAAGGATGGTTTGAATCATGGTTTAATTATTCCCCTTGGATAACCATCTTAATATCCAATCTGATGGCCCCATTATCATTCTGGTACTTGTGTTCACAGTAAAGCTTTGCGTTGTCAATCTACTAGTGATGTTTGTTAAGAAATGCGTTAATAACATGCAGCTGATGGTATTGAGAACACAATATCAACTGATTCCTGAAAAAAGACATAGTGCAGGCCCGTAAGGACCATGATTGGCCCTTAAGGTGCATATTAGAAAGGGGAGAAATGAAGAGCCTAAAGCTTAAAGAGGCACAAGGAAGGCCTAAGTAACTCCATTACACACTAGCAACCCTCTTGTGAGGTATGAATTATAAAAATAACCATGGGTTTGACCTAGAAATGACACAAAAAGAAAAACAATTCCCAGACAACTGAGACATAAACTATCCTTGGGAAAGCCACAGGAATTTTCTCCAGATGCGTTGACCAAACACTGGGTGGCCATGCAGAACACAGTGACCCAGTGGCCAGACAATTCCCATCAATAACATCAATAATAATATTAGCCAATCACATATGCATAGCTTAGTTTGCTTAAATTTTTAGCCAATCATGTAAATTCTCATGTAAAACTTCTTTAAAGTTGTTTGTTCAATACTATAAAAAACTGTGCTGATTCTCTGCTGGGGGCCTCTTAGCTTCACTGGTTACTGAGTGTGTGGAGGACCAACCTCGAATTTGCAAATAAACGACTCCTTTGTTATTTGTATTGGTCGTGGTCTCTGGTGGTCTTCGGGGTGGGGGTGACTCGAGTACAGGTACAAAAATGTATGTTATTACATTGAAAGACATTTTAACGTATTTGCTACAAGTAAGTTAATATTAAGCAAAGCTAATTAAAATAATTACTTATTTACTCCAGAGAATGAGTATAGTACTCTTGGATATCTTGGAGGAAAAGACTTTAGAGCCGTTACAATTGATGCCTTACATTGAAATTACTGGCTAAATTTTCTTCTTCAGAAAGTCAAAACCTCCATTTCTTTCATATTAGTATTACAAAATAATAATAGCTGCATGTTGAATTGTTTTCCTCTGCTGTTTTCAATACCATTCTTAATCCATTAGGTATCTAGGGCTTTGAATGACCAATTCCTTAAAATACCTATATTGCTTATATGTGATTGAAATCTCAATAACATTAATATGAATTTATCTCTGAGTCTCATCTTGAGCTACATTCATATGAAATTAATACAGTCTCAAGCAAGAAACCTGACTATTTTACTCTTTTCTATATTTTAATCAATAAATCTATTCTCTTTAGAAATATATTCTCATCTTTTATATTGCTCTAGTAAACATCATGTATTTCTAGTACTTTTACTGAAATAAATATAAAGTATGGAACATGAAGACAACCCCCCTTATCACTTTAAAGTAAATCCTTGGGGACTATTTTATATATAAAAATAAAAATGTGCCGGGCGCTGGTGGCTCACGCCTGTAATCCTAGCTACTCAGGAGGCTGAGATCTGAGGATCGCGGTTCAAAGCCAGCCCGGGCAGGAGAGACCGTGAGACTCCTATCTCCAATAAACCACCAGAAAACCGGAAGTGGCGCTGTAGCTCAAGTGGTAGAGCGCTCGCCTTGAGCTGAAGAGCTGAGGGACAGCGCCCAGGCCCACGACCGACAAAAAAAAAAAAAAAAAAAAAAAAAAAAAAAAAAAAAAAAAAAAACGTGCAATGCACATGTTTATTCATGAATAATCTAATGGTTAAATCAATTAGACACAAGAACTACCATACCACATCAAGTCTCAATTTACTTAAAGGCACCAAAATATAAGTGTTCATGAATATCTCTCATTTTTAGAAAATGACTAGTCACAACAAAGTTTATATTATATTTCAAATTTTAAAAATGAAAATTACACCCAGATTAGATGTGAATATCCTGTTTCCAGGAATACATTTATTCAGCAAACAGGGAAACAAAAAAATAATGGTTTGTCATATAGAATGAAAGATGTAAAAGCAGACTGTCTTTCCTTAAGATGATAAGTACATGCAAATTGTGTGATTTATTCAAAGATACTATAAAAATTCATGAGAGGATTTGTGATCAGAAGTGATAGGTAAGCAAAGTAACTGGAAAACTGTATGTAAATTGTGCTTTCAATATAGGATGACAAGTTTTCAATAAATGAGCCTATAGATGATAATTTTGTATCTGTAACACACATCCAGTATTCTACATTTTAGACATACTCCAATTCCCTTACCTCAGTTCTTGATCTATATTCCTCTACTTTCATGATGTCAATTGCTACTAAAGTAAGAAGGTGGGTGTTTTCTTGGTTTCTAGATCGAATAAATTTTAGTGTTTTGAAACAGTAGTATAAATTCATGGAGTTTGACTTGAATGTCAAGTTTGAGGATACTGTATTCAGGGTATTGTTAATTGGCCTGAGGCAGCGAGGAACATAATATGAATACACAGATACACAGTATACGAAGAACTAGAGACTTGATCTCAGGGAAAGATAAAGATCCAGGCACGATCTTGTAGTCGAGATAAAGAAATGGAGCAAACATCAATCAACTATCATAATAAAGGAATGGAACTGATCTCTGATGTGTCTGGGTGACAGCTGTGTGTGTGTTTGTATGTGTGTGTGTGTGTGTGTGTGTGAGAGAGAGAGAGAGAGAGAGAGAGAGAGAGAGAGAGAGAGAGAGAGAGAGAGAGAGAGAGAGAGAGAAGAGAGTAGAGAATTTTAGTGTGGCTTCCATATTTACAGTCCATAGAGGATTACTTGTTAGCGACAAGGTGCTCATACCAGAGCTTTGATACCACTGTCATCACTTTTTACTTCAAAAAGCACTTGCTTAATCCCTAAAAAGGGAAAAATAAACAAATATCATACATGATTATTTTGAAAATTAATTGGCATATTGAAGGCCAAAGGGAGGAATTGGAGAGTAATATAATCTCTCTCCTAATTATTACACAGCAATAGCTGTGATTTTCAGGAGTCTTCTGTAATGTACTTACAGCTGAATTACTACTATGCTTGATAATATGAAACATATGATAGAGAAATAGATCAGCCAGCAAGCACAAAGAACTAGTGATAAGATGGAGCTTTTGAGCAGGGTTGCCACATCTTTTAGGAATGAAATTCCTTCATATGAACTTCAAATTTTATGGCTTTCCCTGTGTGAATAATAGGTAAGAAAGTACTGTAGAAACAAGAATTCCTGTTCAGCCAAGTAGAAAGTGCTCCTGTTACCATCCTCATGTTGCAAATTTCGATTTTATAAAGACTCTTTGTTAGAGTGCTTTCATTTAATATACTTCAGCACATCATCTTTCCCTGTTGGAGACAGGAAAAAAGATAATTTTGTTTGAATATTATCTTATGTAAATTAGTGTGTACAGGCATGATTTTCATAATTACAAAATTTTGTAATAAATATAATTAGGGATCATGTCACAACTAAAAAATGTAATTAAAATCACATAACAAGACTAGAAATCACAGCATTTTGTGCATGAAAACATACATTAGATTAGTTGCAGAATTTCTATTTTGAGATAAACTTTATATTGAAGTTTATATATAAACTTTATATATATATTTATATTTGAGATAAACTTTTTTTTTTTTTTTTTTTTTTTTTGTCGGCCGTGGGGCTTGAACTCTGGGCCTGGGCGCTGTCGCTCAGCTCTTCAGCTCAAGGCGAGCGCTCTACCACTTGAGCTATAGCGCCACTTCCGGTTTTCTGGTGGTTTATTGGAGATAGGAGTCTCACGGTCTCCCCTGCCCGGGCTGGCTTTGAACCACGATCCTCAGATCTCAGCCTCCTGAGTAGCTAGGATTACAGGCGTGAGCCACCAGCGCCCAGCTATTTTAGATAAACTTTATAAAGCCTTTTGCTAAGTAGCTTGGATTACAGGCGTGAGCCACCAGCGCCCGGCTATTTGAGATAAACTTTATAAAGCCTTTTGCTAAGGGTTGAAACATTTTATTGAAAGATATATTTCTTAGAGATATTTTTGCTTCATAATTTTAAGCAGAAAAATGGTCCCAAAGTAATTATTTTTTAAATTATTTTCCTGTTTCCATGTGATTAACATTCAAATTAGAAACCCAGATATATAATTTAACTTACTTTAACCAAAAATATATATTGAGTATAAGAACCTTCTACTCGCTACATTCTTCACACTAAGTTTACCAAATCTGATGAGTCTGAAATACTTTGTGACGTGTGTTGATATTATTTACTAATTTACTATGTGAGTGAAATGTTTAAAATGTAGTATTTATTTTAGTTTAATTGCTCTGAAGAGACAATAAGTGATATAATCAAAGGCTAAAATGATTAAATTTAAAATTTAGAATTCAGGAAATGTTTTTGACCACACTTGTTACTGGAGTCTTCACAACAACCTCATGAGATAATTTATATTGATGAAGCAAAAATCCCAGAGGTTAGACATTTACAAATACAAAAATCGTGTCATTCTGAATATGTATAGCTTCATATCAAACATAGAATATTTAGCTTTTAAATACCTGAATATACTAATACATTTCATTGCAGGGAAAGTACTTGTCCTGAAAGGAGATAAAATTGCATTTATTTTGATAACTAAACCTAATAAAAGACAATGTTTAAAATATCACTCATTCAAGAAACAAGATATACAGTTAGTTGTTTTTCATGTCAATTATGTTCTCTGAACTTACTAAAAGTACTAGATTAGTAAACCTAAATCATTGCTATGTGAGGAAATAGAAATTTAGTTTCCTAAAACTCATGATTATAACTTTTTCTCAAACAATTACTAAGTAACTGTTTAATATTTTTTGTCATGGAATCTTATTTGATATATTTGTATTGATTAAGTTAAATAATTGGCCAATAATAATATAAAATATGCAAGAACAAAGTTTATCTAACACAAGTATTTTATTCACAAGACATATCATGGCTCTCTTAAAGAACGCTAGAAGGCAGTGTGTTTTTTTTTAATTAATTTTTAGTTATTTTGTTAATGGTTATTAATTGTCAGAAGTGGCAATTCTATAATATATTTAAAGCATTTGATTTTGCTCCCTCTATTTCCTTTTCATTACTCCTTCTCCCAAAAATCTTCTGTGTTTTACATAAAATTACATCTTTATATGAGCACATATAATCTAATTTGGAAAAAAAAAGATTTAAGCTAAACTGCAACTTGATTCAAGATGGACAGTGGATTGACAGGATGAATAAAAACTTGAATATTTTTTGTTAACTTCTGAATTGAGCTATCTTTATTATTATAGTTAGGGTTAGGATCACAGACAGAATTAGAATTAGGTTTAGATAAATAGAAAATTTAACTTCAACACAGGATGACACATTGCAAAAATGATATTCATAAGACAATATGTTAAAAATGAACTTTACACCATGGGGAGGGAGGAGTAAGAGAAGAAGGGGAGTAGGAGAACAACAAAGAAGGGGCTAACAATGCTCAACAAGAAACGTACTCATTACCTTACACATGTAACTAATCCCTCTTTAAAGCGTCTTTACAATAAAATAAAATTAAAAAAAAAAAATGAAGATGAGAGCCGGTGGCTCACGCCTGTAATCCTAGCTAATAAGGAGGCCGATATCTGAGGATCATGGTTCAAAGCCAGCTCAGCAGTAAAGTCCCTGAGACTCATCTCCAATAAACCACTAGAAAACCAGAAATGGCGCAGTGGCTCAAGCAGTTGAATGCTCACCTTGAGCTGAAGAGCACAGGGACAGGGCCCAAGGCCAGAGTTCAGGCCCCACAGCTGAACAAAAAACAAAACAAAAAAAAAAAACAAACAAAGAAAACATGACAGGAAATAGAAAAACACTTAAAAATTTATGCTCAAAATGCAAGTAAAATTTAGACCTATATGCTGAGCAAGAGAATAAATGTGCAATAGAGGTGTGCTATTAACAATATGATTCAGTTATATGTAGGTTTAGGATTAGGAAATGTGTTCCAGTTAGAGGTGGGGTTAGAATAAGAAAAAGATGTGAGATATAAAAAGGTGTATATAAGTAAGGTGTAAATAAGATTTAAGATATAAAAAGGTGTAAAACTGCAACATATTTTAAGAATAATGAATGGCATCAAGGTTAGAATGAATGAACACCAGTGTCTGTAACGTTAAACATTCAGATATAATTTGGCTTAACGTGTGAGTTACTTTTTTGTTAAAGTTTCTGAGGGGCCAGTCACTCGACGATGCCATGGGATCAGCCCACCTTCTAGTGCAGCTGTTTTTCCCTTAGGCGCTGTAGGTCCTGTGGATGTGGATGGTCAACAGCAACGCCAATATTGGCCATTTTCTACCAGTGATCTATACAATTCGTGCACCCAAAATGCCCCCTTTTCTGAGAAACCCCAGGATTTAATTTGTTTGCTTGAAACTATGCTCTTTACTTATTAGCCCACTTGGGATAATTGTAGTCAACTTTTACAGGTCCTTTTTACAACGGAAGAGAGAGACCATATCTGAGAGGCAGCCCAGAAACATATCACTGGCCCCACAGGAGCACCCATCATGGATCCTGCCCTGATCGCTGCCATTTTTCCTGAGATCCAACCAACATGGGTCTACAATAAGGTTGAAGGTAGGGAGCGACTCCTCATCTACCGGCAGGCTCTGTTGGCAGGTCTCCAGGCCGCAGCTCCCAGACCTACAAATATGGCCAAAGTTTATGATGTTAGACAGGGAGGAAGGGAAAGTCCAGCAGCATATCTTGAGTGGCTCATTGAAGCTTTTAGTCAATATATCCCATATGATCTAGAGACCCTGGAGTCGGCTCAGATGGTTATGATTGTCTATATAAATCAGGCTGCACCAGATATACAGCGAAAGTTGCAGGCTCTAGACAGACTTGGTAAAAAGTGTATTAGGGATCTAGTAGCCACGGTGGAAAAGGTTTACAATAAGAGAGACTGAGGAGCAAAGACTGGAAAGGAAAGACAGAGAACATGAAATTGAACATGAAAAGAGAGAACGGGCCAAGAAAAGAGGCCAGACTTGTTGGACTTGCCACCATCGTATGTTGAGCTTACTTGGTTCACAGACAGCAGCAGTTTCATTTGAGATGGAGAAGGGTACACGGGCACAGCAGTCACCACGGACACTGAGATAGTGTGGGCAGAAATACTCCCCCAGGGAACGTCTGCACAAAGAGCAGAACTAGGGAAACTAACAAAAGCCCTAAAAGTGGGAAAAGGGAAGAGACTAAACATTTACACAGACAGTCAGTATGCTTTTGCCACCGTGCATGTGCATGGAGCCATTTACCAAGAGAGGGGGATACTGATAGCTAAGAGAAGACAATTAAAACCAAACAAGAAATTTTAAGCCTCATCCGGGCCATATGGGAACCAGCAAATATTGCCATTATGCACTGCCCTGGCCATCAAAAGGGAACTGATTCTATAACCAAAGGAAATAACTTGGCCAATCAGGCAGCTAGGGAGGCAGCCCTCCAGCCCAGAGCAGAAGTACTGATTCTAGTAGACCCAGGGCCATGAGCTTTGCTTTCTGAGCCTCAGTACTCCCAAGAAGACTTGGAGTGGATAAAGAAAATTCCCATGGCCTATAAACCCCTGGACAGAGAAGGAAACAAAGACTGGTAGAAAACTCATGAGGGGAAACTTATCTTGCCACAAAGATTGGGCAAGGGGATTCTTAAGAGAATCCATCGGGTCTCTCACATGGGAACCCGAAGAATGCAGGACTTGGTCCGACACTCAGAAGTAAAAATTAAGCAAGGAAATCAACTCATTGAAGACATTGTTAAAAATTGTAAAGCCTGTCAGCTTACCAATGCCCCTAATCAACCAGCTGCAAAAGGAGCTCTACTCCGTGGAGATAGGCTAGGTGTGTATTGGGAAGTAGACTTCACAGAAATTAAAACTGGAAAATTTGGATATAAATATTTGCTAGTTTTCGTAGATGCCTTTTCAGGATGGGTTGAAGCCTACCCAAAAAAGCATTAGACCATGAATGCCGTGGCTAAGAAGATCCTGGAAGAAATCCTACCCAGGTATATGGCTTCCCATCCACCATCAGGTCAGACTGGCCTTTCTCTCAAAAGTAAGTCAGGGAATAACCGCGGCACTTGGGATGAACTGGAAATTGCACTGTGCTTATAGACCTCAGAGTTTAGGGCAGGTAGGAAAAATGAATCGGTCTCTAAAAGATACCTTAACTAAATTGGCCTTGGAGACTGGCACAGACTGTGTATCTCCCCTTCCTTTTGCCCTGTTTAGAGTAAGAAATTCACCCTATCAGCTTGGCTTTACTCTTTTTGAAATAATGTAGGGACACCCTGCACCCATTATCCCTATCCTTCAAAGTGAATTGCTTGCTGATTTGGATGATACTGAATTTCTGTGTAAGCTTGACTATTTACAGCTGGTGCATAAGAGTATGTGGTCCCAGCTTTGAGCATTATATGATTATCTTTCTCTCTCTTTAACTGTTTGCACTCCCTTTCATAAGCTAGGGAAAGCACAAATGATGAGAAGATTCATTTTGGAAGGGGAAATTGGTAATGGGTTTGACATTGGTATCACATACATATTAGTCTGACCTCCCATTTGAGTTATGCCTCCTGCACTATATTTTTTTCATTTGTATTATTATTCTAAAAGTGAATTACACAGATGATACAGTCATATAAATCAGGTATGGATATATTTCTTTTTTTGAAAGGTCAGCCCTTCCTTTGCTCTCTCAATTTTTCTCTCATTGGTTTGGTTTTATTAACTTCCTTCTTCTTCTTCTTCTTCTTCTTCTTCTTCTTCTTCTTCTTCTTCTTCTTCTTCTTCTTCTTCTTCTTCTTCTTCTTCTTCTTCTTCTTCTTCTTCTTCTGTTACTATTATTGTTGTTGTTGTGCTGTGGAGGTTTTAGTTACATTCATGTGGTAGTGATTACATTTCTTTTGTCTTTGTTTTTGTTTTAGTCAGTAAAGAGGCTTGAACTCAGGGCCTGGACACTGTCTTTGAGCTCTTTTGCTGAAGAATGGCACTCATATTGAGCTACAGCTCTACTTCCCTGAGGACATTTCTTTTTGGCCAATGTCATCCTTTCTCTTCATCTCTTCCAGTTTTCCCATCCTTCCACACAAACAAGTTGCATAGGTCATTTTCAAAATAGTACCAATTGAATACCGCTATTTCACATGTTTATCCTTTGTCCCTCCTCTTCTATGACCCTTTTAACTTCTCAAAGAGAGATAAATTTTTTAAAAACAACAAAAATGAAAAGTGTAAGAAAAATACCATCTTGTGTCTGTTTCCTGGTCACTGGTTATTTTTGAGATAGAGAGAGAGTGTGTGTGTGTGTGTGTGTGTGTGTGTGTGTGTGTGTGTGTGTGTTTGTGTGTGTGTGTGTGTGTGTGTGTGTGTGTGTGTGTGTGTGTGTGTGTGTGTGTGTGTGTGAATACTGGGGCTTGAACTCAGGGAGCTGACCTTTAGCTTTCTTACTCAAGGGTAAAAGAATACAACTTGAACCAAACTTCCACTTCTTGATTTTGAATGGTTAATTGGAGATCAAGTATCACAGGTTGTTCCTACCTAGTCAAGCTTCAATTCACTTTCCTCAGATCTCAGATTTCTAAATAGCTAGACTTACAGGTGTCAGCCACTGGTCGTACGTGGCCTACCTTCTTTTCGTTAAGTAGTTGAAATATAAAAGACAATTGCAATCATAGTAAAAATGAAATCAATTTAACTTTCAAAGCTTCAATAACTTTAAATATTTTGTCACATTTGATTTGTACAGAAAAACATTTTTTTGTAAATGCTCCTGCAATTTGGTTTTCATCTGGATTTTTTCCTCATGATGAACTTGATTTTATATAGCTTTTTACCTGCCAAATATTGATGAAAATATGCCCAGAGGGCATTAATGACCTTCTTTTGGCTTTCATAAGGAAATGGTGGAAGCTAACACTTGTTGTGCTAAATTAGTGTGCAGGACCCCACATTCTTAGCGAGAAGACAGTAGTGCCTGTTACAAATCATATATATCTGACAAAACCCTGACTCAGGCCATGTTACCACCTTCCTTTATGTCCTCTTAGAGTGCAATCCTGACTCTCCAGTGGTCATGACAAAGCCCTGCTGGGAGTTCTCAGTACACAGCCAAGGTCACCAGTCAGGTGTGGCAGCTACAGTATTATGGGAGACTGGTGACTGCTTCCTATCATGGAACAACACAGGGAATGTTAGGTCCTTAAGCTGTCATTAGTCCTGAATGCTCCTCATTGAGCAATCGATCCTAAGAGTTAAGGAGACATCACTCTCTCTTGCTTGGGCCAGTTGTGGACCTGTATTTCTTCTTCTGCTGTCATCTTCTGTGGAAAGAAATGATCTGAGCTCTATAAGCTCATTTTGCTTATTCTAGGCCATTAGTGTAAGGCTGGCTTTTATACTTAGACAAAAAGAAATACAGTGATAAAAAATAGCAAATAACATTTTTTCTAGTCTATTTATTACCAAAATATTTTTTTCAAATTCTACCAATAATTCTTAATCATAAGAGGCACTTAATTCGCAGTCACAGTCTCAAACTCCTAAATTCCTCAGTGAGCTGTGGGAGAGAAACCACAGTGAGTGTTAGGGGTCCTCCAGTCTAACTTCTTCGCCAGGGAGGAGTGCTTCTATGCTAGGCCTCCAAATTGAACAACGAATGCTTCTTATACCTCAGATTACATGTCCAAGCTATACATACCAAAGAAAGCGAAGAACAAGACATTAGTCTGACTTGGGAACAACAAAGATCACAAACATAAATTATAAGGAAACAGAAATGAAATTTTCCTTTACTCATATAATACAATAAAAAGAGCTACTTTTCTTATTATCACTTAATTGTGGTTATATGTACTTAGTACTAGCTTCTTGAAAGTCCCCAAACACTCTTTGACATGAACTCAGTAGTTCCGTTGGTATCAGATTAAGATTTTTTGAGAAAAACACTTTTTTAATTTTTATATTTCTAAAAATCTATTTTATAATAGAGATGCTGTACAGAGGGGTTACATTTACATGAGTTAGTTACATTTCTCATTGAACATTGTTACCCACTTCAGTTTTCTTCTCCTTTTGTCCCTTCCCCCATTGCCCCTCTCCCACCATTACATTGTAAAGTTAATTTCCGCTATAGTGTCCTGTAGGTATCATTGTTGCAATGGTTCACCTTTTGTACTTCTTTCAGCATTTTGGTATTTCTCTTCCCTTTCCCCAATCAAATAAATGAATATACTGGATGCAGGGTACCAGAATCAAAGACAGTAATTTCCATGGATAAAACCAATAGGAAAAGAAAAATGACATAAAGTAAGAAGAAAGAACTAGCTGCGGTACATTGGCTACATCAAGCTTGACAATTAAACAAAAGAAGACCTGCTGTTTCTATGTCTTGGCGTTCATTTCAAATAGCATCATTTTGTATGGTCATATATATGTTCATAACTCCTGAGCTATTATGACCCACTTTAAGGAGTAACAGGCTAATGCTATTCATTGCAAATGAGGGAAATCATAGAGCTCATGTTGCTTTTGGCCTGGCTTGCTTCACTTAATATGATTTTTTTCCAAGTCTTTCCATTTTCTTACAAAAGGGACTGTCTCATTCTTTCTGATAGAAGCATAAAATTCCATTGTGTAAATATACCACATTTTCTTGATTCTTTCATCTATTGAGTCAATTGTGTTGGATCTGTATCTTAGCTATGGTAAACAATGATGAAATGAACATAGTTGTGCTGGTAGCTTATTGTGCCTTAGTTTGAGATCATTTGGATAAATGCTGAGGAGTAGGATTGTTGGATCTGTAGTAGGAAGACCCCTACTCAAGCAGGCCAGACCACCTATTCGTCCAGAGTGACAGAGCCCACAGCAACAAAGTTGTTAACAAAGAAGCGACTTTATTAAGAAGGCTCCTATACTGACTGGTTGGGCCGCAGCACAGGAGTGGGAGCTGGTACTGTGACCCCTAGGGGCCCATGTACTTTGGTTTTTAAAGGCAAAATTCAGGAGGCCAAACCTGGTCATGCAGGTAACCAATGAGATTGACACACATACAAAAGATTGCACAGTTATACTAGATCACATGGAGGTGGCCAATGAGGTTAGTTTGTCACATAATGGCTGTTTAAACCCGCCTATAACTTTTGGTTTAAATGACTCACTAATTCAGTGGGTAAGGTGAAGTACGCGCAAAAAGCGGAGTTTACGGTAAGAATACACAAAGGAGGAGTTTAGTGGAGTTTACCATAAGCACGTGAAAAAGGTACAGTTTACGGTAAGCTCGGTAAGCTCGAGATGTTGCCAGTAGGAGCCAGTTTACAATCTATCTGTTTTATTGGTCAGTCTGTAACAGAACAATCAAGGTGACTTAGGTTGTTAAGGGGAGGGAACATAGGGCAATTCTGTCCATTCCAGGAACTGGGCTGGTTGGAACCAAGTTCTAGTAAACCTTGATTAAAGGTTTTTCCTCTTCTAAAATCCCTAAAACAAAGGCGAAGCCATGAAAGAAACTGTACCAGCTCAAGTCTCCTCTCAGGACATACTTCAGATCTTAGGGGAGTTCTAGGTTTAGTCTGTTGAGGAACCTCCATTCTGCCTTCCAGAGTGTTTGAACCAGCTTACATTCCTACCATCAGTTTAGTGTGTTTCCATTTAGCCACATCCACCTCCACATCTGTTATTATTTGCTCTCTTGATAATGGCCATTCTAACTGGGGTAAGGGACATCAAAATGTGGTTTTGGCTTTGATCTGCATTTCTTATATGACCAGTGATGCTGAGCATCCCCCTTCTCTTTCTGAGAGGCCACACTATTACAGGTTTGTAGTGTCTCAACAGAGGCATAGAAAATTATAATATTGTATGCTTTTTGTTGTACATTCACTTCATTTGGCGCTTCCAATGACTCTTAAACTTATAGTAAAGGTTTATACTATTTCCCTTACTGAAAAAAAAACACTGATTTTCAAAAAATATAGGAAAAAGTCCCTTTGTCGGGGGTCCAGGGAATACTAAGGAAGATTCTTTACTGGGAAATTTTATTTGGTTGCTTGTTTGTTACATCACTTAAACACATGTTGAATTTGGGGTTTCCCCACCAAAGCTTCAACAAACCAGAAACTATGTTACCTCATTGGATTTTGCTACAAAAGTTACAAAATATTTTGACATATATTTGATTTGGTGTTTTGGTTTTTTTTTACTTTTGGAGGGCTAGTGGGCCAGTACTCAGGCTTGAACTGAGGGTCTGGAGCTCTTGCTTAGGTTATTTTACTCAATGCTGTCACTGTGCCACTCGAACCACATCTGCACTTCTGGTTTTCTGCTACTTAATTGAATATAAGAATCTTGAGGATTTATTAGCTTGGGTTGGCATCAAATTGTGATCCTCAGATCCTACCTTCCTGAACATCTAAGATTACAAGAATGAGCCGGAACCTCGATATATTGTGCTCCCTATGAAACCTAAACAATGGCACAGAATTCTGAAGCATGTGTGTATGGTTATGTATTTAAAAATTAGTTAGAAAAATATAGACCTTTATGTGTATGTGTGAATGTGCTGAGGGAAATGAGGATGTATCTGCTGATTTTGAGGAAAGATTTAACCTAGGGCTTTTCACAGATTTAGCTACATTGTACAGAAAGCTTGAGACTAAAAGTGAGGTAAATGATGTCATTATTCCATTTATCTACATGCCTTGCTAACATATGCATATACTGTGGTGTTGTCATGAGTATTTTGTGTATGGGAGCCAGTACTGGGGCTTGAATTCAGGACCTAGATACTGTCCCTTAGCATTTCATGCGTTTCTAATACTCTACCATTTGAAGCACAGCTCAGCTTTCTTCATTTACTGTTTAATTGGACATAGAAGTCTTTTTTGCTGTTGTCTTTGAACTGAGTTTCTCATATCTCAGGGTCCTGAGTAGCTAGTTTTACAGGCCTGAGCTTCCAGTGTTTAGCTTTTCATTATTACTTTCACAAGCTACATGCTCAAACACATTCCTTGCATTCAAAAATTTCACTGTTCAGGCTGACTGACAAGTTGTGAGGAAACATGGTGGAGTGAATAAGTTACCAAATGGGCCTCTAGCCCCATTAACATCATTCTTGTCAGTAACTTTCCTTTAAGTGAGTGAGTAAGTACATATTTCCACTTTCACTCTGACATTTTAACTGGAACTCATGAAATGTTTTTGATATAACTTTTAAATGTTATCTCCCAAACAGGAGATATTATTTGAATGTTTTGATAATATTTAAGATGGGGGTGGTCTTGTGTGTCTGGATGTCTGTGGACAGAGGCCATCCAGCTGGGCTTCAGGCACAGAGCTGATGCTTCCTGTCTGCTGGTTGCAGAGAGGAAGGTTTTCTTCCTGGTCAGGCTTTGAATTGAGATCCTTTCATCTTAAACTTCAAAGTAGCTAGGATAACAAGCATGAACCACCACCAACTGGCTTGTTTTAGAAGCATTAATTGTTCTTCATTCATTGCTTTTTTCCTGGAAGGTTGATCTAGACAGGCTGCTTGTACCTCATGATAAGGTGATTTGAATAATACGCTTTGCCTCTGGCATTTCTGAAACCCATTTCTTCAGTCAAATGAATTTGTTGTAAAGCCAATAGCATTTTCCTTCTTAGATGTTAGGTAGCTTATTTAAATCTCTTATACTTTCATTTGACAAAGCAATCAGGAAGTTTCTGTAAAACCCTACTTCTTGAGAGCATTATAGTTAGAAGGTATAATGTGCACACTTTCATATAGTCTCGCCTTTTATAAACATATGTTACACGATTGGGTGGAAGAATGACTATTGAATTAACTTGATAACCACTGTAGAATTTTTAAGCCTTAATGCTTATTAACTCAGAGGAGGATTAAAAACATTCAGAATAGTAGAATGTGGCTATTACTCATTTGATGTATGTGGAAAGATGATCAGAATTCTGATTAATAAAATATATCTTCAAATTTCCAGTGGTAGAATGCTATGCTAACTAGGAGGAGACAGTGTTGATGCCAGGGCTTTGAAAGCTGGTAATGCAGCAAAATATCAGGGGCGAACATTTGCTAAGGATACAATTTCCAAGGCTTATACCAAATATATTGAATTAGAATGCTAAGTGATGAATGACAGCACCAAATTTTATTTGTTGGCTTCTTTGTTTAGGAAGTCCTGGGATTTGGACCTAGGGCCTGGGTGCTCTCCTTTAGTTTTTTCCTGAAGGCTAGTGCTCTACCAGTTGAACCACAGCTTCATGTCCATATTTCTGGTAGTTAATTGGAAATAAGTCTTACCAAATTTCCTCCTTGGACTTGCTTCAAATCTGATCCTCAGATATCAGCCAAATGAGTAACTAGGATTCCAGTTGTGAGCCACCAGAGCCCAGTTAGAATCACATTTTAAAAGTATTCTTTACTGAATCAGATGTGTCTGACTACTATTGTAGCACTTTGGTTCCAGTGGGTTGTTAGATTTAAACTAAAATCAGAACTTTTCTTCTTGTAACCGGCAGCATCCAATATCTATCTAATTTATATCTATCTTCATTTTGGATCTTTTTCTTCTTTGTACCTTTCCATTCTTAATTCACAAGCAAGAATGTCAGTGCTGTTTTCATTTTCTGAAGCAAATCAGCTCCATTCCCATCAATGGGCGATGTATTTGCTGTCCTTACTGTCTGGAGTACCTGCTCCTAGACAATTACCTGGATGTTGGCTCTCATAACAACATCCCCAAAATGAAGTTGTTGCCACAAAATCACCAATTTCATGTCTCTGATTTATAGAAATTATCATTATGATTTCTGGTTTTCTTTACGTCATGAAATTGCTGAGGAGAGAGCCCCATTCACTTCTGTTTCTCCAACACCTGTAATAGTGCCTAGTCCTTAGTGCTCAGGGGCCTTACATGGAGATCAGCCTTCCCCAGCTCAATTTATCTTAGCTTCTGGTCAGGACAGCTGTTCAAGCTGAAGGTTAGTGGCTAGTATTCATTCCCTCTCATTCTTTGTGCCTTTTGCTGTTGTTGAGCCAACTTTAGGGCAAAATCAGTGCCTGAGACCTATTTGCTGCTATGGCAAAGGTGGCTATGACATCATAGAAGTTATGACCATTGTATTGTGAAGCTGTGTGAGGACACCAACCCCCACACAATTTCCCCAAGATATGTGTCTCCTTTGCCCAGGAGTGCATTCAACAATTCAACAACCAAACTATCACCCAGTTCCTGATAAACTCAAAGTATGTTTCCATTTCCTTTAAAAAAATTCAAGACATGCCTTTGATGATTTGTCAATGAATTACTGAAATAGAGTATATAATTTTATGTATTTGTAAGTCTTTGACCATCTATCTTGAGCCCTTGCCATATTTCTATGTGTTTGCATCTTGTGAAGGGAAATAATGTTTAATTCAGTATGATCAGAGACTACAGTTTGGAACCTTTTGGAGGGAATGCCAACTTTCCATCTGATGTTCTACAAATTGCCATGTTGGTACAGGAACTGTGTAGACTGTCATAAGATAAGAGGCTTGTCCTGATTTCTACTGACTTTCCTCTGGGGTCAGGGGGTGTGATCCCACTGCCTATGTGTTTATTTGCTACACTGGAGGGACCAGACCTCCTCTGAAAATCTACGACTTGGTTGTAAGAGATACTAAATCTCATAACCCAGCATCCCACATCACTAGGATTACAGGACTGAGTCTCATGGACTCAACTTTTTTATACATACTATAGTCAATTTCATTACATTCACTTTCATTTTATTCACATCATAGACAGATATATACAAATATATGTATATGTTTATTCATCTATTTATAATCAGTGTTATATATAGAAACACACAAATATATTCTTATAATTATAATCAAATTATATCACTATTTTCCCCAATAATATTTACACTAATATTTTGTGCAAAAAACTCAAGTTTAAAATTTAAATGCCATTGTAGTTGGAAAAATCATATTGTCTTATATACTATGTAATATACTATATATAACATCAAGAATATAACATGTATTTACATATAACTGATTTAAATGTGGAGTATTTTTTCTTCCTGATTTTGTATTTGTTCATCTATGTAAACCTTCTTTTTCCTATTATGGCTTTTGCTTTCCATTATACATATTTTCTATATATTTTCAGCCCTAAGTAGACTTTTTTATAATATTGGAGCCAAATTTTTCTTCCATATTTGTCCAAAGCACAATGAAGTTGTTTTCAAATTCGAACTCACTGTTGGAAGAGAGCCCACATACCACTATAAGTATTGTGGCATTTGTCCCATTTGACAGGATAGCCTTCTAGGACATCTGATCTTCTATGTACTAGACCTTTTATGGCCACCTTATGACCCCATGCAGGCATGGCCTGGCTTCCTTGCCACTCCCTGTGAATTTAACATTTCCCATTATATCCAGTAGGCTCTCTAATACAGCCCCCTGTCTCCCTGTGTTCCCCCCCAGAACACATATGCACAATGTTTCAGATTGTCAGATTAAAAAGAAATATATTTAGGATTCATGAATTTTAGAATATGTCAAAAACATTATTTTAATAAAGTTAAAAAATAAATAGGGTGAACCTTTTACATCAGGACATAAAGAAAAAAAAGGATTGTCTCAGGAAAAGGAGAAGGAATCAGAAATTCTCCCACAGAGTCCTCAAAGAGATCTACTTCCTCATTAAAGACAGGATTTTCTTCCTGAGTCCAGGTAGAGACAGATTCTAATTTCTCAATTGTAAATTGAATCCCCTGCAAGAGGTCAGATTGGTCTGGGTATTGTGAGGAAAGATTCCCTTTCCTCAACTGAATCTAGATTTTGGACCTCACTCATTGGTTTTCCTGAAGATAGACTGGGGTCATTTTCCATTAGCACACATTTACCCTGCACACCAAGAAGTGTTTTTTTGACTGGCTTGGTGGCGATCTAGTTGGATTGTGAACATCAATGGAAGACATTCTGGATTGTCTTCATCCTTGGTGTTATGTGCAGGTACACCTGCATCACATGTGGGGTTCAGAACCAGTGGGATGTCCACAGGACTCAAAACCTACTTGGGCCTTTCTACAAATTGAAAAAAAATCCTCTATGTTCACATGCTTTCTGGAGATCTTCCAATCTCAATCAGTCACCATTGACGACATCACTGATGGGTTCTTTATCTGGAGCTCTGCAGGAGCTGCTTTACGGTGATGCAAACCTGAGAATGTAAATAGGTACAGAAATCTTAGAGTAGACCCTATAAGTTAAGGTGTGACTAAACTTCTGAGGATCTAATGGGAGAAGCTGTAGAATTTGAGGTTGGATTGAACACTGATTAGAATGTAGGGTGTTTCTAATGAGTGGCTACTTCCAAGTTCTTTCAAAAGGAGAACAGATTATACCTGGCATAGAATATCTATAAAAGGACATTTTGCCAAACTGAGGAGTACTAAGGTCTCATGACCAATTGGGCCCATCCCTAGAGACCCAGGTTCCATCCCTCCTCACGAGCCCTGAGGCATCTAAACAAGTTCTTCCTCTTTTTCTTGGTATCATGGGTCATGGGTTCCTCCAGCTGGTCCAGAAGAATATGTAAGCAGAAGAGCAGGTCTGAAGAGACCATGTTGATCTTGACATTCTGTGTAAGTTCTTTCAGGGTGTCATGGTTCTTAGGCACATAGAAATCATCAGGGTAGAAGTCCATCCACATAGGGAGGATAGAATAAACAATGCTGTGGGAAGATTAGTGAAAAGGAAAATGAGAGCCCACCCTCTCCATCCTGAACCTTGTACTATAGACTCTTTCTGGCAAGACTTGCATGTTGGGAAGTGGGAAGAGACTCCTGCAAGCAGGATGCTCCTCACAACCCACTTCTAGAAATTTCTCAATTATAATCTTAAAAATTTCTCCCTGTGATAAGAAGAGAAAGTTGTTTCCCCAATGGATCTGACTTGTTATATACAGCCCTTCCTGGCATCCATGAGAGTCCAAAACCACAACCACATCCACAACTGTGTAATCTGCTATCCTCTGATGTGCCAAACCTCAACCCTCTGATGAAAATAACAACTGGTGTGCAAAGAAGAAAATTGACTTTGATTCAGAAACGTCAAAGGTACCAAGTTTCAAAGGACAAAAATTCTCTTTGTGCCAATGTCCACTTACTTTTTCACTTGTTCATCTTCCTCCCAGTTATGGTAGAAAGATCTGTACCAATGGGAGAAAGAAGTTAACTCTTTGCTTCTCCTTTTCTGAACAGGACACACATGGGACTGTCTAAGTCACAAATGGTAATGTAAACATGAAATGTCATGTCAAAACCAGCTTTACAATGTCGGTGGGGGGGGAGGGGGGTATAATTGGGTGGGGGGAGGGGGGAGGCTGGGAAGGGAGGTGAAGGGTAAACAAAGGAGGAGGCTGCAATGCTTGGTAAGAAATGTATGCATTATCCTGCCCATGTAATTGTAGCCCCTCTGTACAGTATGTTCTCAAATAAAATAAAATAATATTAAAAAATAAAAAAAAGAATAAAAACTTTAAAAAAAAGTGAAGATATGTCTATACAATTTCATGGAAATACTGTGAGTGTGCTTATATACATCTTTCCAAATAACTGCAGAATGGCTCATGCCTCTAACCCTAGCAATCAGGAAGGTGAGATCTGAGGATCAGATTGAAATCAGTTTGAACCCAGTCTAGTTTGTAAAATCTAAAGACACTTATCTTCATTTAACCAGCCAAAGGCCAGAACTAGACTTGGGGCTCAATTGGTAGAGTGCTCCGAATGTTACAGAACTCAGGCCCCAAATTCAAATTCAAGTTTCATCCTTTCTTCTGTCTATATTCCTTCAAAGGCCTCCAAGATAGTGATTTCCTAGATGAGGGTGGAGGTTGGATGAGACTGGCTCATTCCTTTAATCCTATTCTTTCAGCAAGAAAATCATTAAGGCTCCACTAGCTTATGAGGCAAATGAAATGTTCTGGCAGCCCAGTCCTAAGGAATTAGTCGAAGACTGCTCTTCTTTGTCTCAAGCCAAGCTCCTTTGATAAGACCCCAGTGATACAGTCTCAGAGAGGTACCAATTATTCCAATATTCTGGAGGGGGTCTCATCAGTCTTGGGTTTGAAGGAGGAAATCTCACTTTTTTTTGTCAGTCGTGGGGCTTGAACTCTGGGTTTGGATATTATCCCTCAGCCTTCAACTCAATGTGAGCACTCTACCAGTTGAGCCACAGCACCACTTCCGGTTTTCTAGTGGTTTATTGGAGATGAGTCACATGGACTTTCCTGTCCAGGCTGGCTTTGAACCTTGATCCTCAGATCTCAGCATCCTGAGTAGCTAGGATTACAGGTGTGGGCCACCGGCACCCGGCTAAGGAATACTCACTTTTAAAACAGAATATCCAGCAACTGCTCTATTGTCCCCGCTTTCTATAGTGGTGGAGGAAGTTTCCAACATAGAAGAGATCACCTTTCTGGTAGGCAGGGACCAGGTCCATTTCCAGAATTTCCAGCAAACCTGAGTCCAGGCACCATATATTATAAGGCATATTCAGGGTTTGGGCTGACTCATTGTCACACTGGGGTGGTAAAAAAGAATGGATCTTTGAAACATGGAAATGGGAGTACACTTAAATTGAGTAATTGTAAGAGAGTGGATTGAAAACTACACAGTAAATATTTTCTCAGTCTACTCATATAAAAGCACACAAGAAGAAGGTTCTAGTGTGGGCTAGGATGAGATTAAATAGGTTTCCTGTCATAGTTTTACCTTGCCGGAGTTGCCTTGGTTTCTTCTTATAACAAGGCCTGAGACATTGGTTTCGTGGTTTAGCACTGATCCAATGTCTGCAGCATCAAGCGAGGCACTCACACCACTCATGCCTGAGACCTGAATCTCTTGAACTTTGAAAACAATACAGGAGCATCTTTCTTGTTCCTGAGCCACAGGCCAAGTGAGCTGGCTTGAGTTGACTTTTAGTTACAGTTGCTTGGCTCTCAGAGTTCCATATTCTATTCCATTATGAGGGAGGTAGAGTCATATCTCAGAGCCTAATCATCTAAGCTGCTTGCTCACATAAGACCATCCCAAAGACAAACTGTAGACTGAAATCTCCCTTCCTACTTCACTCTATACACATGTGGATATTGTCAAATCCCAACATTATCAGCTAGGCCTAGATAAAGTCATGGTCTCAGTCTCAAAAAGCCCTTCCTAGCTCAGATCCCACCCTTATTTGTCACTATTCTTCTCATCCTGCACAAATCATTTTGCCTCTCAGGGCCCTCTCAGCCTGCCATGTGTTTCTTGCATGTATTATTGACATCCACTTACTAGGACATTGTTAGCTTTTTGTTTCCTAATTTTCTGTTTGCTCTTGAAGGCTCTGTGTGCTGTCAGCTGGAAAAAGATAAGTACCTAGAGGCGGGAAAATCAAAAAAGTATTGAAAAACAAACATTATACATGTAGTCAAACATTTTGTAAGACAGAAGAGCATTTTTGAAACTTTTATTATATTTTATGAACGAGGGGAAGGGGAGAAGGGAAGAGGTGCTGCGTTGTCTTCTCATAATTCAATGGTTATTATTTTAAAATACTATATTTGAAGGAATGTAATATTTAAAGAAAAAACTGTACTCCTGTTCTTTTTATAAGCTAGGCATTTATAAAGCATTCCTCACTAAAGTCTTGTCGTTTGTGTCCCATGAACTGTCCTCCTCCTTCAAAATAATCAAGGAAAACCCTTCACAAATAAGTGGGATGTTGTCCAATATCTGGATAAGAATTTAAGAGACAATATTGCCTGCCATTTTGTGCATGTACTTGTGTGTGTGTGTGTGTGTGTGTGTGTGTGTGTGTGTGTGTGTGTGTGTATGTGGGTGAACGTGTGTCTGTGCATAAAGGTGTTTTAAGATTTGAGCAAGGACTATATGACAATCCCGAGGATCTTTCCCTTCACTGTAGTGCTCTACCAATTGTGCCAAAGTTCCACTGCAAGTTTTTGTAGTGAACTGGAGAGGAGAGAGCCTCCAAAACCTGGTGATAAACATTGTTACTGGAGGTAGTGGGGTTGCATGTTTCAGTCCAGCTTCACAACACTCAATATCATAAAACAACAACAGCAAAACCTAATATCAAAATACAATAATAAGATGTAATTAGAATAAAATTTAGTGATATAGTCTGTTAGCATAACTTTCATGAAACCTTGGTTGTAATGATTTAACAACACAAAACCAAATAAATTAGATAATTTCAGTAGATTCTATAAATTTTTTAATTCCATCTTAATAACGGAACAAGAAAACATTCATACTCATAAGGAGAATGTAAAAATGATAAAAGATGGCAGATTATGAAATAGGAACTTCTACACTGCAGGAAAATTATTGTCATGGTTAATATATGGTGGTATTGTAATGGTGAATATATGATAATGTTCTTCAGAACAGCAATAGATAAATATATATTTACTGCACATAGTTTAACTTGTCTATCTCTATCAACTTCCAGTCTTCAAGTGCACATTATCAATGTATTCATGTTTATGGTATATTCCAAAAAAATAACTATCAGAGGCAGGAGTTACCAAAATATATTACCTTCAAAGTGTTAGGAGATAAACTTGCTAATTATATTGACTATTTTATATATTAAGCATGTAGTCTGTTATCATTGTATCTCTAAGTATGTACAAACACTACTTCAAAGTGAAACGAAATACAACAAGGTTTTGAAGGCATATGCCTGTAAAGCTAGCTATTTGGGACATCACTTCAAGACCAGTGTAGTTTTACCTGCAATGCTCCACAACCCCTGGCTCTGTGTGATGGAATACGTCTATCATCCCAGGTCCATTGGGAGCTTAGAGCAGGAGGATTTCAATTCCATGCCATACTGGGCAAGAACTTCCACATGGCTCCATCTCAAGCAAAGAAGGTTCAACACTCCCCCACCTAAGTGAAAATAAAAATAAGAGCATTGTAGTATAAGAAACAAACAATATTAAAACATGCCAATACAAACCATCATGAACAACACACACCTAGTGTTTGTTTCTCATACCTGTAATCCTAACTATAGCTAGGATTATATATGTGAGCCAGAGGCACTAGGCAGTTCATTATTTTAAAAATTACTATTTGAGTGTCTGCTTTGACTCCGAGGTCCTTGATCCATTTGGAGTTGATTCTGGTGCAAGGATCTAGCTTTAGTCTTCTACAAGTAGATAACCAAATTTGCCAGCACCATTTACTGAAAAGGCTGTCTTTCTTCCATTCTATTTTTCTAGCTCCATTATAGAAGATTAGATGGCTATAGGTCTGTAGGTTCATTTCTGGGATATCAATTCTATTCCATTAGAACTGAGGTCTGTTCTTGTGCCAGAACAAAGCTGTTTTGATTACTATGGCTTTGTAGTAGAGTTTGAAATTTGGTATTGATGTTCCTCTAGCACTGTTCATTCTATTAAGGATCATTTTTGCTATTCGGTGTCTTTTATTGTTCCATATGAATTTTTGGACTGCTTCTTCTATTCCCTTGCAGAATGAGTTTGGAATATTGATAGTTATCGCATTGAATTTGTAGATAGCCTTGGGAAGTATTGACATTTTCACGATGTTGATTCTTCTAATCCAGGAGAATGGGAAGTTTTGCCACTTTCTAAGTTCTGTTTTGATTTCCGTTTTCAGGTTTTTAAAGTTTTCATCATAGAGGTCCTTAGAGGGTAATGAGAAAATATGAAGCTAGAGATCCTTTCAGATTATCCCACCCACTCTTCTATTACTTTAAGCAAAAAACAAAACAAAGGAAAGCAAACAAAATAGACTTTATGGTTAATTAAGCTGCTATTAAAGATTCCAGGCAGAATTATACAGCTAAACGATGAGTTAGTACATATGTTTTGTCAATACTGAACTTATATGTGTCACAAAAATATCCATGGATTTATAACTAGAAATTCTGAAGTGTTAAGTATATTAATTAGGTGAGTTTCATAAGATAGCCAATGAATAGAACACCACACGGAATTCAGTCTGGTAAAGTAGTTTATTTACTGAACTGCTGCCCATGCCATACATGGTTGAAAGGCATGTACAAAAAATAGGGTAGGAGTTCCGGGAAGATGGAGGAGGAGAAGCTGGCTAAACAAGCTCTCACATAGAAAGCAGTTTTAGTGTTCCAGGAAACAGTCCTATGCCAGAGAATCACACCAAGTGTGCCATCACAGGACAGAGAGTTAGGCCAGAGAGGGAAAATCCAGGCAAGGAGACAGATCTGACCATTTGCCAGCAGCTGCGGCTGCAGCCGCAGTAGCAGTGGCTGTTGCCACCATACCGGTAATACAGAGAGTCCGGGACAAACGCGCAAAATATGGCAGGCAAGCAGATTCTACACAACACCAGCAAGAACTGACAAGGAGCAGACATCTTCATTCTGAAATTTGTAGACAGAGAGGACCCAGGAACTAAGACTCCAGCGTTAGTAGAAGCCTGACATCCTCACTTCTTCTGAGGGAGCAGAGGAGGTAAGGCCACCTCTCCAGATCCCCACTACAAGAGATCTCCATATTTGATACTGACAAAGGTATGGATGAGCAGCTAGCTCCAACTCAGGCCTTGGAAGGAAACAAGAGTCATTTAGCAGGTCACAGAAACCTCACCTGACCTGCCAGTCTTAGCTCTACCCAGGGAAAATTCTCCCAGCCTGGCTGAGCAAGCTCTGCCAGACCCAGGAGTGGATTTCTTCCCTGGGTAAACTGAACCAGAGGCTACCCCTCCCTACAGCATCCTTGACAACCAATTGAAATTCAGTAGACATAAACCCTGAGAATGGCTCCAGGCTGGGCTCTGTAAGTATCTCAGGAGCTAACTCCTCAGGGAAAAGTTGCTGTTTGCTGAAAGGACTCAACTCTACCCAGAACCTAGCGTCATCACAGCATCTTCATACTAGAGGAAACAGCCATCTCCCTCTTTAGAGATACTCAAAGCAGATCTCCCTCCCATTGAACTAACTTGGGAGGGAATCACAAAATCCTGGGTAAAGCAGAGAATTTTCTGCCTACTCAAACAAACTGACTTAAGAAACCATATAAGCCACAGGAAAATCAAACACCACAAGCATACCAGAGACTCCAACAAGAGACTAGTTACATACACAAGGGAGATACAGGATATTCCCATCCCCCCAAAAAAAATCAAAGAGCATTTTTTGTACCTTTATAAAAAAATTTTAATTTTTTTAAATTTTAATTTTTAACATTAAAAAATTTTGTTTTCTATTAACTTTTTTTCTTCCTCTTATAACATTATTTTAAGGGTATATGTGTGTGTACTTTTTTTTCTTTATAAAAATTTGATTTTGTTTAGCTCTACTGACCTTTCGACCCTTTTATTCTTTCCTTCTCATTCTTTTCACTTTTTCTTCTCTTTCATTCTTCTTTGCATGACTTAGTTGCTGTTCTGCTCATCTTCAGATAAACCCATACTAGATTATTAGACTTTAACTCCCTGTTGTGTATACATTTAATCCAGAAATTTATTACTCAATTTAAAACCTCTTAGACTTAAATTCCTTAATAGAAGTACTACCTCTTTATACCTATATAATATTTCAAGCATTTTTATTTTTGAGTTTTACATGTCTCCTTTCTATCCTATCCACAGTCTTCTCTGAATATCACATATTCATTTTGCATAATTTATAAATGTTGCACTTTTTAATTTTTTAATTTTTGTTTTTCTATTTTTTCTTGTCTTTTTTCTTTCTCTTTCTTCTTTTCCTCTCTCTCTCTTTATTATCATTCTATCCAACCTATTTCCCGCTTTGAGATTAGGACTTAGTTAAGTTAACTCTCCCTCGGACTTTCCACATCACTCTATTCTTATTTTTAACCACATTTCTTCCTAAACCTAATAATTTCTGTTTGCCAAATACTTCTTTGCTGTTCGTAACCCACTAATATATAGTTGATTGATGTTGAACAGCTATATCTGTTTAGCTAGATTGTATCTGCAGACTTTTGACTGTGCAACTACAGGCTTTGGTTGATGCTTACCTTAAAATAGTGTGCTAGCACAAAACTGGTTTTACTTTCATCCTAAATGGGCAGAGTAAGCCGGAAAAAAAAACAAGAAAAATGGCAAGTCCAGTTATCTCAACTCCCACTCATAATAATCACGGGAGAGAACAGATAGTGAATAATCCATTGGAGAGTTCCCAAAAAGCTCAACAAACACTACTGGTAAACGTGATAAATGAAAAGATTGAAAACCTGCAAAGGACTCTGTATGAGCGTGATAGGGAGAGAGGAGGTCAAACAAAGGTCAATACAGGAATATCATGAGCATGAGGAAGCTACTCAAAGATTGATAAAGTAAAGGCGTGAGCAGGCTGAGAACATTCAAAGAGAAAGTCAAGAATGGCGTGAGTAGGCTGAGAATACTCAAAGAAAACTACAGGAATTGCGTGAACATGAGGAGTCTAATCAAAGAGTAATACAGGAATTGAGAGAGCGGGATGAGAATACAGAAAGATCACTAAAGGCATTCATGGAATCCATAAACAGCTGAAAGAAGGCAGGGAGACCACAAAGGGAATGCTGAATGGAACCAAACAGAAGGAATGGGAGTTCAAAGAAACCATAACCAATGAACTATGTGATTTGTGAAAAAACACTGAACACCAAATTAAGGAAGTAAAGAAGTTCATACAAGATCTAAAACAAAGCTCCAACAAAAAATTTGAAGCCATCAAAGCTGAACAACTTGAAGGAAAAGAAAAAACAAAGTAGAAAGTCTTGATAATAGGGTTAGACTATACAGAAGATCAAATTTCAGGGATTGAACACAGCCTAGATATTGTAGAGAAAGAACATACAACAATCCAAGAAATATGATAGATCTATTCAACACTTGGAAGACACCATCAGAAGGCCTAATCTGAGGAAAACGGATATAGAGGAGCACCTAAAGACAGAAATTAATGGTCTAGCAAATTTGTTTCACAAGATCCTAACAGAGAACTTCCAAAACATGCAAAAAGATAAGCCTATTCATATACAAGAAGCTTTTAGAACTCCAAATAGACCAGACGAGAATAGCACATCCCACCATCACATTATAATCCACACAGGATCAATTCAGACCAAGGAAAACATCCTTAAAGCTGTCAAGAAGAAAAGATCAATAGCCTATAAAGCAAAACCAATTAGAATCACCTCAGATGTCTCAGCGGTGACAATCAAAACCACAAGAGCCTGGAATGAGGTATGCAGGCCCTAAAGACAAACAACTATCAAGCAAGAATTCTGTACCCTGCTAAACTCTCCTTCATAACGAAGGTGAAATAAAAAAACTTCCATAGTAAAGAAAAATTGAAACATATCTCCACCAAACCAGCCCTACAAAAATTCTTAAATGAATTAAAATACAAAAAAAACCATAGTAAGTATCAACAAAACAAAGAGTTGGTTCTTCGAATAAATTAACAAAATTGATATACTCTTAGCCAATCCTTATCAGAAAAACAAGAGAACACACCCAAATAAATAAACTCAGAGATGAGAATGGAAACATCAACACGGAAACAACCAAGATGCAGAATATTATAAGGGAATACTTCTCAAAACTTTATGTTAATAATTTTGAGAACTTGACAGAAATGGACCTTTTCCTAGCAAATATCGAAATGCCAAAACTAAACCAAGATGAGTTAAACCATTTTAACAGGCCCATATCAAGAATTGAAATAGAAACAGCAACAAGAGACCTCCCACCTAAGAAAAGCCCAGGAGCAGATGGTTTTACAGTGGAATTCTACAAGACCTTCAAAGCAGAGGTCACACCCATACTCCTCCAACTTTTCAGTGAAATTAAAAGAGAAAGTTCACTACCAAACTCATTCTATGAAGGCCTCATAACCCTCATCCCAAAACCAGGCAGGGACTCATCAAAGAAAGAGAACTATAGACCCATTTTTCTGATGAACACTGATGCAAAACTTCTCAACAAAATTTTGGCCAGTCGACTTCAACAATTCATCCAAAAAATCATACACCAAGATCAAACTGGATTCATTTCAAGGATGCAAAACTAGTTCAATATACGCAAATGAATTAATATAATTCATCGCATTAACAGGAGCAAGGATAAGAACCACATGGTTATCTCAATAAATGCAGAAAAAGCACTTGACATGATCCAACACTCCTTTATGATGAAGGTTCTGGAAAAATTAGTAATCCATGGGACATTCCTCAATACACTAAAGGCTATACATGACAAACCTACAGCCAGCACTATACTTAATGGTGAAAATCTAAAGCCATTGCCTCTTAACTCAGGAAGGAGACAAGGATATCCACTCTCTCCACTTCTCTTCAATCTACTATTGGAATGCCTATCTACAGCATTAAGACAAGATGCAAACATAAAGCGGATCCGAGTAGGGAAAGAAGAAGTAAAACTCTCCCACTTTGCAGATTACAGGATCTTCTATTTAAAGAATCCCATAGACTCCACTCCCAATTACTCAAGCTGATTCAAAACTTTGGCAAAGTAGTAGGGTATAAAATTAACCCGCAAAAACCAATGGCTTCTCTACATGCCAAAAATGAGAAAAGTGTAGCTGAAATTAGGAAAGCAACTCCATTCAGAATAGTCCCACAAAAAATAAAATACCTAGGAAGTAACTTAACCATAGAAGTGAAGGACCTCTATGATGAAAAGTTTAAAAACTTGAGAAAGGAAATCAAAACAGAACTTAGAAAGTGGCAAAAAACTCCCATGCTCCTGGATTGAAAGGATCAGCATGGTGAAATGCCAAAGGCTATCTACAAATTCAATGCGATCCATATCAATATTCCAACATTATTCTTCAAGGAAATAGAAGAGTCAATCCAAAATTCCATATGGAATAATAAAAGACCCTGAATAGCAAAAACGATCCTAAACAGAAAGAACAGTGCTGGAAGAATAGCAATACCAAATTTCAAACTCTACTATAAAGCCATAATAATCAAAACAGCTTGGTACTGGTACAGGAACAGACCTCAGAACCAATGGAATAGTAAGGCAAGCAAATCCCAAATTATTCATTGAGGAGATGAGTTGAAATTCATCATTTTACACACTAATACTCTTTCCTCAACAAAACCAGAGGATTTAAAATAACTAATATTTTTATGTTAATGGGTACAAATGTGCACGGATTTTCTAGAAATAAAATGATCACTCATGAAACCTTACTGGTACTTCAAAAAATGCTTTCCAATTAGAGGAATAATCTTCACACTTTTTCACACAATGTGAATCTGCCTGGTAACAGAACCCCAAGCAAGACTAAGGCAGCTAATAGCTATCTAATTTTTGTTGTCTTTTTGCAATACTGCTTTCTTATCATATTGATTAGTATAAATTCTATGACCAGTATAAAATCACATTTTTTATAAAAGTTACTAGGTGGGAAATTCATGGATGAGGTGGTGTGGTGTTTCTGATAGAGCCCTGTCTGGTTCAAAGGAGGAGTTGGTACTGGCAGAGCATCTGTTGTGGAGTTGGGCAAGGCTTTGATGGTGAAAGCATCTGTGTAGGGATTTGAGACAGCAGGGAGGGGACAGGAAGGACTAGATTGTTAGGGACAGGGTCTCTTGTGGAGTAGGTGGGACTTTAGGATGGAGGCTGGCAGGTGGATGGGTTTTCTGTGGAAGAAAGTGGGGTCACTGGGGAGGAGGCTCTTTGGGGCAAAGCTTTGAGAAGGAAGAACAAGGCTACAAGGGAGGTGGTTACTTAGAGGAAGTTTTCTGGTGGAGTACTGTGAGCCCTTTTGGGATATGTAGGGTGGGGTTTCCCATAAGGCAGGGAAGGGCATGGAGACAAGAGGCTGATAGAAGGTGGTGTTTCTGGTGCCAGAATGTGGAGCTATGAGGGAGAGGCTTTTCAGGGTCTGGTTTGAGAGGGCAGAGCGGTGCTAGGAAGAAGTAGGCTAGTAAGGGGAGGGGATTCTGGTGGATAATGGCAGGCCTTTGGGAAGTGTGTGAGGGTGGAGGTAGGTTTCTGGCAGAACAGGATGTAGTCATAATGTATGGAGGATTTTTTCAGGACCAGGACTTTGTGAGAGCAGGGATAGGATCCAGTGGACTAGACTAGTTAGGATGGGCTTTCTGTTGTAGCCAGTCACCACTTTGAAAAAAGGAGTAAGTTTGGGTGGGGATTTCAGTGTTGCAAGGAAGGAAAAAGACTTTGGACAGGGTTTCCAGTAGGGCAAGGCAACCTTCAAAAAGGGACTTCAGTGGGACAGGGATTAACAGTTGAGTTTGGTGAGGCTTCCAGATGGAGGCCAACTGTTGCATTGGTTTACAGTGGAGCAATGTGGGTGTTGAGAGATGAGATAGTGTGGTGGGCATTTTCTAGTGAGGGTTTTCTAGAGCAGGTCAGGGCTTGGAGCCATGGGGCTAATTGGAAGAGGGCTTTGAGGAGTGGAAGGTCTACAAAGGTGTAGGATAATTATGGGCAGGGTATCTGTTGGAGTAGGGTGTGGATCTGAGGGAGGATGCAATAGGGGGTGGGATTATCTGGGGAGCAATACAGGGCATTGAGAGAGTAGATATGGAAGGTGGAGAGGTTTGTGGTGAAGCAGGGCTGGTTTTCCAGGTAGGAGATGGGCTGTGTGAGAAGCTTCTAGCCAAGCAAGGGGGGGCTTCAAGAACAATTATAGGGAGGTGGAGGGTTTTGGTGTAGCATGATGGGCTTTGTGGGAAGAGGTAGTTTCAAGGCCGAGTTTGAGAGGTTAGGCCACTGAGAAGTAGACTACTTATGGGCAGAGTTTCTGATGAAACCAGGAGTGGCTGGAGGGAGAACTCTGGTTGGGGTGGGGTAGGGAAGGGAGGAGCTTGGAGGTACTAGGATATGGGAGCAATGGGACTATGAGTGACTAGAGTAGTTAGGAGTGGGGTATCTGGTGGATGAAGTGAGGATTTGAGGGATGAGCCTGATGTAGGCGGGGTGCTTGGTGCAGCAAGTTGGGACATAGGAGGAGATATGGAGGTGGCCTGGTTTCTGGTGGTGCAGAGCAGGGATTCCAGGAAGGAGTGTAGAAGAAAGCTTTCCCTATAGCAGAGGAGGGCTTTCAGGAAGGAGTCTGGCTGCAATCAGACCTTTGAAAATTTATAGTAGGACTACTAGGGGATAGGTTAGTTAAGGATGGAATTTTAAGGAAGAGGCTGACTGGAAGTGGGTTTCCAGTGGATCCAGTCAATTTCTATGGGAAGGGGAAATAGGAAAGGGGCAAGAGAGTGAAGAGTGAGGCTACAAAAAATAAACAGTTACTCTTAATAGGATCACCATTTTCTGTCAGTTTAGAATTATATTCCTTTTATGTATGCGAGAGATATTGGAGAAAGTAACCAGGCAATAATTCCTTCCTAGTGAAAGTTTTCTTTATTCGAGTTCAGTGAAAATAAAATCACATCAGGTTCAGAGGCACAAAGTAGACTAAGACACAGGAAGCACTGGACTTGGTTCCCAAGCACAACCTTTAAGGACCACAAATAAAAATTTTAAATGACTCACTTGGTCATAATGGACATTCTATTGTCTTAAAACTGTGAATGAATAGAACTTTTACTCTGATCATTTTAGAAATCCTAAAAGTAAGTAAGTAGTAATGTTTTAACTTTATATAATATTGGCAAGTATACTAAAAATAATTAAGAAAATATAAATTTGTATGCAGAATGTTTGTTCTCCATAATCAATTTTAATGTAAAAGAATTTAAAACTAGAAAATTACCATATAGTGAGATTGTGTCATGGTTTCCTTTCAGTCATCAAAATGGTGACTTAAGCAATGTGTCTTTATCATTGGATACATCGATGTTAAAACATATCTAAGAATGTGAAGCACTACTATACAGACCCTGAAGAAACTCAGAAGGATCTATGAAATGATGTTGGAATAAAATTAATGACTAATTACAGTAGGAACTGATCTTCACTAAGCCCATAAATATTTTGAGAAGAAAAGTCTACATTGAAAAATAAACAAAACAATGAAAAGGAATCAGGAAGGCAAACCTTGAGGTAAACATTATCCAATGAACAACATCTATTGAGGCATGATCACAAGCTTCTTTTACCTGTTACAGTTACTGATGTATGTTCTTCCCTAATGCCAAATAACAAAGACATGAAAATGCAGTAATAATTTTCAAGGCATTAGAGTTTACAGGAAGAATTCAATGAATGTATTGCTAGAAAGTAAAGATAGATATCTGAGATAAAGATTGAAGAAAATATCCCCAGTTTCTGGCCCTTCGAGTTGAGAGGGGTACAACTCAAAGCACAAGGAGAATAGACAGAAGTACAGTAGTGCATTCCAGTAGTTCCCAAGATGCAATGATGAATGAAACAGCGGAGAAAATCAACATGACCATCACTGGACTTAGCACTGGAGAGAAGAGAGAATAACAGTGAAAATCCAAGGAGAATTACAAAGGATGCCCTACCATATTTGGCAGTAGAGTGCATGGCATTGTGGTCTAAAATATGTGGAGATATTATGGGAAACTACTTGTGCTCAAATGGTGCCATGAGAAGTGATAAACTTATGATTTACAGGACATTGAATAATCATAAAGATCTTGCTTCAGTAGTGCAGAGTTAAACCTTGATAAATTCTATTTTGAAACACCTAACACACTACAAAACGAAGACGATTCAAATTATATATAAATGGCTTGACTGCAACAATAGAGTTCAAAAAAATCAAATCATATAATGTGGATGCAAAAGGGAAACATTATTAAAGTAATCTGTAAACAACACACATTTTAGGTGAATAGTCCTGATTATAAAAGATTTGTTTTCCTTACGGATTTTGGATGCACAAAAACAACAAAAACAAAACAAAGCAAATGACACTTGGCAATAGAGGTGGATGCCAGTATCTCATCTCATGAGGCTGATATTGGAAGATCATGATTCACAGATGGCTGGGGTAGCAATCCACGAAACATTTATGTTCAATTGTTCAAGCAAACAGAGTGAAAGCTTGGTTCAAATATTACAGACTCAGTCAGTCTCTCTCTCTCTCTCTCTCTCTCTCTCTCTCTCTCTCTCTCTCTCTCTCTCACACACACACACACACACACACACACACACACACACACGGAATGAGAGAGGAAGAGGGAGAGAAAAAAAGGAATATTACGTGCTTAAAAAGTGAACCTCTCTGCAGGACTATCCTAAGCATATTTTAATTAATAAAAAATGAGGGAAACCATAGAGCTTATGTTTCTTAGAGTCTGGTTTCCTTCACATAATATGATCTTTTCCAAGACTTTCCATTTTTTTAAGAAAGGGGCTGTGTCATTCTTTCTGATAGAAGCATGAAATTCCATTGTGGATATATATCACATTTTCTTTTGTTTTTTGAGGGTGGAGGGTCCGGTCGTGGGGCGTGAACTTTGTGCCAAGGTGCTGTCCCTCAGCTCTTCAGCACAAGGGCTAGCGCTCTATCACTTGAGCCACAGCACAATTTCCAGCTTTTTTCTTTTTGCTTATGTGCTGCTGAGGAATCGAACCCAGGGCGTCATGCATGCAAGGCAAGCACTCTACCACTGAGACACCTTCCCAGCCCATTTTCTTGATACATTCATCTATTGAGGGGCATCTGGCTTGGTTCCATATCTTAACTATGGTTATAATGCTGCAAAAAACATAGTTGTGCTTGTAGTTTTAGTGTGTTTTAGCTCGAGATCATTTAGACAAATGCCCAGGATTGGGATTGCTGGCTCCAGAGTTATGTACATTTGACCATACAAAATGATGCTAATTGAAATGAACTCCAAGACATGGAAACAACAAGTCTTTTTTTTTCAGATGTCAACCTTGATGTCGGTAAAGTAGTGTATCTAGATCTTATTTTATTTCATTTGTCTTTTGCCATTGGCTTATCCCTGGCAATTTCTGTCTTGATTCTGGTACCTTCCATCTTGTATATACATTATCTGATTTGGAGAAGGAAAGGGAAATAACATAATAATAAAAGAAGTACCAAGAGTGACCCATTGCAACAATGATATTCACAAGACACTATATTGGCCATGAACTTAACAACTTTGGGGTCAGAGGAGGTGGGGTGGTCAAAGAGATAGGAGGACAACAATAGAGTGGGTAACTATTCAACAAGTATATACCTTACTCATGTAACTGTTACCATTCTGTACATTACCTTTAAATAAAATAAAAATTTTAAAAGTGAGTCTACCCTAGAAAAAATATCCTTTTCAAAATAATACATCGGTAACTGTACTTGTGAAGGATTCTAGAGTCAAGCTGTTAGAGCCTGGAAAGGGATAGATTGAGAAGCCATCTCAAACAGCAATCAAAAGGCTGAGAGCTCTGCTCTGGAAAGGTCAAACAGTCAAGAGAAGACAGGTGTATGCTGTATTACAAGAGTATTTAAGTTAGATCTGTTGGACACTAAAAGTTTAAGAATTTGGAGACAAGATGGATGTCTGTGCTATGGTTGTAATGACTATTGCTCCCTTCTGCTCCCTAACAATAAGGGATTCAATGATCAATATGTATACAAACAATAACACATGTTAATAGTTATAACCACAAGCTAGATTGATGCCTTAGTTTGTGGACATACCTGTAGCCTCTCACCCTCCACCACTCTAGTAGAATGAATATAAAGCATGTTAAGCAGGATTTTCGGATCCAGAATCTAGCAATGAGGCTTTGGGTCCTCTAGTGTCTTCTTTCTTATCACTTCCTGTGATTTCTCAATTCTTTGGCCAGGTATCCCACCATCTTTGCTGTTCCATGGTTGAGGTTAGTGACAGTACAGATATTCTGAACACTTCAGAACAAACTATGGAAAAACACTTCCTCAGAGAAGAATCACAAACTTATAGGAGCACCTGGAAAATTACCATACATCAGCAGTCATCCTGTGATCCCCTAGCAATAAAGTATAATTCAGGAGTATTTTTACTTCTAATAATATAAGAGATGGACAATTGTCCCTTTTGTACATTTGTTATTTGGTATTGCATAAATTTTCAGGAATACATATACATTGTGAAATAATGTTATTTATTTCATAGGTCACAAACTTTGTCACTGGAGTGATGACCCTGTCTTATCTCAGTTGCTTGATTCAGACTTAGATGAGTGTGAATTGCCTAATTATGAACATTTCTTCATGAAACTCAACAGCACAGAATGAAGTGTGAGGGTCAGGCCATTCCATACTTCTAAGGATTTCACATATATTAGAGTACTATATACCTACACTGCTCAGCAATCATGGCACATTGGTGTGTTATAATTGTCTTCAGATCAGAAATACGCTAGAGCTTAATCTAAAATGATGGGCTGTACATTTTCAACGCAAGTGTGATGATCGTTCCCTGCAATGATTCTCAGTGGAGAATCTTTCCTATACATTTTACTGACTTAGCTTCTACTCTGTGTTTTACCATTATCAGGGACAGTCACACTGTATCTAGCTACAATACTGCAGCAACCTTAGCTGCCCTTGAATTTTACCTCCAATCTTGATACTAAGGTCAACTCCGCAACTCTAATCACATAGTGGACACCTAAACTTTTCAAGCCTAGTTAAAAATTCAGCTATCATTGATCATTGCCAGTGTTAAAGATCTTACTCCTTTAGATTTATTGTGTATATTCTTGTATTTCCAACACTGCCTTAGATGTTGGTTTTTGAAGTAGAACTTTTAGTTTGCATTTGATTTATGGAGGTGTTAGTGATGCCAGTTGAACTGCATCTAATGTAAGTAATTTTGACATATGAATTTAATTTTGGCAATTGAAGAAGTGAATACACATCACTCACAAAAGTTTCTTTATATTTACTGGTATTGCTTTATTGTGAACTTCCTAAAAGCCTGTCATGGGAGCACATATCCCAAATCCCATCACATCTGTCACTGAGACAAGGCTTGAAAGGTTCAGACCACTTGACACTTCATAGTGAGAACCTTTCTCCAAGAAGGGTGAGAGCATAGCAAAAAGAGCAAATGAATCTTCCAACTGTTTTGTTACATGTTCTTTATACTTAGCCATTAAAAACACCATAATTATGACTTCTTACCTACTCTTTTCCTCTTCTGAACTCTTTTATTTATGGCTCTCTAAGAAATCACATAAAAATCTATATAAATCATATAAGAAATCATAAACAATATTTGTTAGGGATATATAACCTAAAATGAATAATTTCAGGAACTTATTAAGCACATAAAATGTAATGCATACCTAAAATTTTCTCTTTATTGAAAACTTCAGTACTTGTAGTTTATTTATTCTGATAACAAAGATTATAAACTAAGTTACAATAGTATTCCAAATGGAACACAAAATTAGAAACGTGAAGAGTAGCACTAAAGAATGCTACTTCTACCACTAATAGAGTAAGAATGAAATTTAGATAAAACTACTCCAGATTAAAAGCCACAGAATAGTTCCAACATTAGTGACTTTTTTTTTGTAAAGACAAATTTTCACAGATATTAACATCAATTGGGTATATATTTCTTAAGGCCATCAGGAAGGATGCTGTGACCATGTTGATGTAAGCTGACTTCTCTGGGACCTACTACACAATGTGCAGACACCATTCCAAACACTGCACCTGCATTAGGGTAACTTTAGTGCTCTTGACAGTTCTTCAAGTTAGGAAATTAATTAAGTAATTTATTAAAAACAGAAGTAGGCAACAAAACCAAACAAATTTCCCAAGTACCTAATACTGATCATTTGTAGACCCATAATTCAAATCCAGGTTTCCACCAAGCATATCTGAGGATATTCTGTAAGTGTCACATTCATTATCTTTCAAGACCTATGGAGCAGATGAGCCCACATTATCTTCCTAATTATGGTTATAACGGCAATAGCATTGCTACAGAATATATATATATATATATATATATATATATATATATATATATATATTTAAAATGAAAAGTGTGTGGGTAATGACATTGTATGTGATCTTTATACCAAATAAAGATCAGTTTAACATCTAAAGAAATACCTGAGTGAACATCATTCAGCTTCCACAGTTTAGCATTCCTGGAGTGATTATTTAAGGAGAACAAATTCATGTAAAAGACACCTGTGCTGATGAGCAGAGGCTTTTTATCATTAAGTACCTTGAATACACAGGAAATAGTTAGTTATGGATATATAATCCAAAAGGAATAATTTTTTTGACTAATTACTTTCTTTTTGTACCAAAGAAAATCTATTTCCTCTTCTAAAACATATATAAATTTAAGGGATATTAGTGCTGTCAGTATAAATTATGCATGAATAATATATGTAATGTATTATATTATATAACATATAAATGATATATTTATAATATATGTATAATTATTGATATTCTGTAACTACTATAAATAATATATGTATAAAACTGATTTTAGTATTATACTGTGAAGGATACAAAGAATGACAACTTTATTTAAATAAATATATTTGTATGCTTTAGTCACATAATTTTTTGTGTGCCAGTACTGAGGCTTCAACTATGGCCTGGGTGTTGTGCCTGAGCCATTTCACTCAGACTGGCTTCATATAGTTATCTTCAGATTTCAGCCCCTAAGTAGGTGGGATTCCAGACATGAGTCATATTATTTTTTTAATCCCATCCTTGGCATGTTCTTATGTAATTATTTTTGAATGTTAAAGTATATTATGATATGATATTTCATTTCTAAACCAATTCAGAATAAATAACTACTTATTGGGTAAAACTATATGTTGCAATAAAAATTGTAAGGACCCTACTTTACTATCAATTTTCAAAGATATTGCTAGGTTAATTCCTGGACAGACAAGTAGAAAAATTAAATTAAGTGTTCATAATATATGTAATATATTACATAGCATGTAAATGATATATTTATAATATATGTATAATTAGTGATACTCTATAATCACTATAAATAATATATGTATAAAATTGGTTTTAATATTATACTGTGAAGGATAGACGGAATGACAATATTCCTATCTTAACTTTCTCATTTTCAACGGTAGACAAACTATGCTATAAAAATATATCTTCAAGAAAGCACATGTACAATCTTAATCGCTATAAACATCTTCTAAGATTGGCTACACTTATCCACTAGAATCAGCTTGCCACTGCAAACACTTTGTGAAACTTTCTGGATAAAGTTTCTTGTCCTCATCCTCATCAACCTTTCAGCAACTTCAGTGCAGGACATTTTCTCCTGCTTAGCCTGTAGATGATATCATCCTTTGTTATTTCCCAGCAAAGAAATTGTGGCTAGCAGGCTTGAACATTGATACATTCAGAAGTTCTTTGGTTGTGAAATTTTGCTTTCCTTTCTTGGCAAGTGAGCTGGAATAATGAAAAACATTTAAGGCAATATGTTTTATGGTAAAAGAAAACATACTGATTTGAAAATACTACAAATATTCATTCTTTAAAATTTTAATTCAAATATAATAGGGGTGGTTTAATAGAGCATGCCTTTAAATCTAGCTATTTTGATGGCTGAAAACAGAGGATCATAGTTTCAAGCTAGAACAGGTAAATAGACCATGAGTCACTTATCTTCAACTAAGAACCAAAAAGGTAAAAGTGGAGCTGTGGTTCAAATGGAAGACTGTCAGCCTGAGCAGAAAAGAAAAATAAAAGAATCTAGGCCCCAAATTTAAGTCATAGTACTAGCACACATATACCATATATATATATGGTTACTAAAGTATTCGAAACCTGGTCATAGATTAAATAAGAGGTGTGCAAAAATATGTAAGTCTGAAATGACTCCGAGGTATTTTGATAATCAAATAGTAATGAAGGATTGGTTTGTAGATAAAGAACAAAGCTCATTTGGGGATCTTCATAGTTTGTTTAAATCAGTAGCTAGGAGTTTTCAGTAGACAGGATGCTATTAAGGACTTGAATTAAAGAAAGAACAGAGCTGGAGAAAAAATAAATTATTACATATACTCAGTGGTAACAACCATGAGAAGGAATATTATGGACCTAAACCCTGGGATACAAATATGTAAAACATGACAAATGAAGAAAAAGTAATAAGTATGTAATGCAGATTTATATGGATAGGTATTTTTAATGTTTAAGGCCTATGAAGTGATTGTATGATGACCTAAAATTTAAGAAATTGGTAAAGTCAACTATACCTTGGGCCAACCATAGCTGATAATTTAAGTAAAACGGGGCCACAATAGTGTGTCTTGATTTACCAAAGTGAAAACAGGCCAATATTTGGAAAGCCAATTTTTGGACATGTGGTTAGAGTGATAATTACTGCAGTTTGTTCAAGTGTCAGTAGAAGGGTACAGTTTTAGCACAATGATAGAAATCTTTCAGGGATCTGGTAGATTTTCAATTTGTCTTCAATTTTCCTTTTTTTCTGAGAACCAAAATTTCATTACTGGAAGCCAGTCCCAAATTTTGCCTTTGGCAAGTTATCAGATATTCAGTCTATTACATGCCCAAATAATAGAGAATGAGAACAGGTCTACATTGAGCACTCACAGTAGACAGGTCTCTGGAATTTCTCAGGAAGATCCTTCTGCCATTGTTGGATGGATAAGGCTGGATAATATACGAAATAGACATCATAGATTGAAAGTAATCTGCTAAGTTGACACTTGAGATATTGGATGTTTTAACTGCATTGTATCGATTTTTATGAATCAGTTAATCAGATTCTTTATACCATATGATGTTACTAGACTATGAAATGCATGCTTATTGCATTTCTTTGTATATTTTGAAATCTGGTATAAAATGTTCGTCTTTTTTTTTTTAAATATGGATTACTCCTAGTTCTCAAGAGTGGGGAAATGCCCTGGAATTTTGTAACTTGAAGTCATATGTGGTCATGTGTCATATCCTATTTTCCTTGTACAGACTTGGTAATAAATTATATGTAATTTATTTTTTTATTTTTATTTATATTCTATTGCAGCACCTGGCTATGTGTAATTTAAACTGTAGTTTTTTTCAAGTATTTTATTCTACAGTGAAGTTTTTTTCTTACAAGCTTTCTAAAAAATATGTTATCTATTCAATTTTGAAAAGTACTGCTGTACTTCCCACTTATTTGTGGCATTTCTGAAATCTAAGTTCCTCTGTGTGCCAGGGTGGATACTTTTGTCTGTAGCAAGTATTGTTGAATACGTAACATCTGGCTACTTAGAGAACAAAGGATGTGAAGGGACAATAGCCAGATAAAGAAATTCCAGGACAATTCAAGGGCACCTCATGTACTCTCTGTGTAGGTGGATAGGGAGCATAGAAATTCTTACACTTGAAAGTGATTGAGTGTGTATGCACATAGGTGTTCACTTATTTATCTGTTGCTATAGTTTTACACATTCACTATTATAAAACAATACTTCATATATGTATACACACACACACACACACACACACACACACACACACACATATATATATGTATATACTGATCACAGTTGCCAAAATGCAGAGAACCACATCCATGGGCATCTGGGCATCACTTTCCTATGTTGCTCTTTGGGTAATAAGAATGAAACCTGGTATTGTCCTGTGGTAGAGAAATTACTCAGAGATTCAAGTATTTTTCTTTCAATATGTTGCTTGTTCCTAACTCTAAATTTAGGAAGTCTGTTAATACATAATATATATTATATTATAATATATTTAATATATAATGTATAATATATTGTACATTATAATATATATTATATATAATAGCTGACAGAATTATATATTCATAAGGAAAAATACAACAAACATATCAATGTCCATACTTTCCTAGCCATGATTAGGTTCAGTAGAGTTAGGTGAATTACATCTCAACAGGAAAATCTACTGAAGTTCTGATGACCTTGAGCTACATAAGGAGAATTCCTGTAAAAGGAGGCTCTCCTCAATTATAAGAAAAGATGTTTGGAAGCTTTTTTGTTTGTTTGTTTGTTTTTATTTTGGCCGGTCAAAGGGCCTGAACTCTGGGTCTGGGCAATGTCCTTCACCACTTCTGCTCAAGGCTAGTGCTCTACCAAACGAGCCATAACAACATTTCTGGCTTTTCTGCTTATGTGGTGCTGAAGATTCGAACCCAGGGCCTCATGCATGCAAGGCAAGCACTCTACCACTGAGCCACCTTCCCAGCCCAAGTTTGGAAGTTTTTGAGAAGAGGAATTTCGAATTTGCTTTGCATCCTTGATTAGTAATGAATAAGCACCATTTTACTCCAAATTTTGTCTCCTTTTATGTTCCCTAAACAGTTACACATGATCATCATTCCATGTCATATCTTTAAGTCCTTCTTTTATTCTTTTATAATTATTGTTTTGTTGTTGTTGTTTTGCTGATCCTGAAGCTTGAACTCAGGTCCTAAGCAGTGTCCCTGAGCTCAAGGCTAGTACTCTGCCACTTGCGCCACAGCACTACATTTGGGTTTTTCTGCCTTGGCTTGCTTTGAAGCATAGTACTCATATTTCAGCCTCCTGGGTGGCTAGGATTACAGGCATGAGCCACCAGTGCCTAACAAGTCCCTCTCTTTTAGATATTATTCTAAAAGCCTCCTATCCAAGGTCGCTCTTAAGGTAGTAAATGCACCTATGCATATAGTTCCAATAGTTCCTTCAAACTCTCAACTCCTGTTATAGCTATGGTGTGTCTTTTCCATTGTATCCTGAACCAACTTCAGTGTTTTCTTCGTAATCCATGATTCTAGATGTGTTACTAATAATTACTTAAATTTTGTGGCTAAAAACCCTAAATCACTCAACTATTAATTTCATTTAATTTTTTTTCAATTTGATTGTTCTTCAGTACAAATCTAAGCTTATATTCACCTCTTGCATCTATCTCTTGGCATGAGCAGAGCCTGGGACTATTCAATCTCAAATGCAAGAGGTTAGCAAGAGAATAGCCTATAGTATTCCTGCCTAAGAGTCAGGATATGTAGTTGAGTGCCTGAAAGTACAATGCATTCCTGGCAAGGGAAGGGGTGATAGAGACAACAGCCTAGAGAGCAAACTGACAGTCACAACATTTAATAACTTCTCCTTTGGAGAACCTGACCTCCTGCAAAGTGGCAGTGAAATAACTCATTTAGTGAGTTTTCATATACGAAGGAAGTTGTCATGTTTCACTACACAACTTAATTGTAGTCAAAGAGAGGGTAATTCTTTTGTGTCCTCCTTGGGCCCAGTCTCACTTAATCTCCATCTTAATCTTTGCTCATAGTCTATTCCTACCAGAAGGTCCCTGATGAGGAAAAAAGTGTGAAAGTATGATCTCTTGGCTTAAGATTGGCCCTGTGGGAACTAAGTCCACTTTTAGTTTTGAACCTGTTCATTCTGACATTGGGAAAGCTCATTCCCTGAATTGTGCCCTAGTACCAAATCTTTTCAGAGAAAGTCAAGGAATGACAGATTCTGCCTGAGGGAGTGAGTTTCTCCAATTCCAAAGAGGTCAATTAATATCTGATTCTAAGGTGCAGGTGGAAGTTTTTCACCAGATCCTCGAAGCTGGGGAGGATGTTAGCTCAGACTCCAGGCCATCCTCATATTTCTCCAGCTCTTTCTCATGAACCAAAAGTTTACAGGAGTTGAGTTCAGAAACAATGGGAAATGAGAGTAGCAGAAGAATCATTGGCAGGGGGATGAATT